>NC_089743.1:71649970-71724970 GCF_040412425.1 Macrobrachium rosenbergii
TATATATATATATATATATTATTCTGTTAATTTTTATGTATATATACGCACACACACATAATTTTTCAAGTTTATAAATGATTGTGTCTCGTGTTATTTACTTCAAGTTTGCATATGACATATGCACTTTTTGGTTTCGTCAGGAGAATTCTGAATGTGTATTTTTTCATGACATTATTGCTCTAGAATACTACGATATCACTCACGATTCTAAGAATACGGGGATTATTTCTATATTCATTACCACAAGGCAGTAAAGTAAGTTCAATTCTATATTGGTTCTCTGTAATGATTTTCATATTAAAAGTTTTTTCTGTTATTATCAATGCATCATTTATACGGTATAATGATATTTGAATTCGTTTATCTCTTCCAAATACCAACTATTTTATCATCCATGTATTCAGCGCTTCATCCTTGTATGCATAGAAGTGATAATCGTTTTGAATCCAACGTATCAATATTTCCGCACTTATGCACTTTCATTCTGACGACAGCAATAAAATAAAGCATTAAGTATTCACGTCCAAGTTATCAAGAGCATTACGTCTATGCGGCCCTGAATACAAGCTTAGCGGTGAGTGTGAATGAAAAGGTAGAATGGAAAAGCCTGAAGCTCCATATGTGTGAATGTGCGTTCCAGATAGAGAGAAGTTAAGTATACCTTAGTTTAACCAGACCACTGAGCTGATTAACAGCTCTCCTAGGGCTGGCCCGAAGGATTTGACTTATTTTACGTGGCTAAGAACCAATTGGTTACTTAGCAAAGGGACCTACAACTTATTGTGGAATCCGAACCACATTATAGCGAGAAATGAATTTCTATCACCAGAAATAAATTCCTCTAACTCTTCATCAGCCGGCCGGAGACTCGAACTCGGGCCTAGCGAGTGCTAGTCCACAGCTCTACCTGCTCGCCTAACGAAGAGCTTCAGATAGAGAGAAGTGGAAGTTTTCTACACAGAGGGTTCACTCTTGTTTTGGCAGTTAAAGCGATAAATGTGGCAGTGCCTACTGTCCTGGTTTTCTCTTGAAGAAAATGCATTGCTGTCAGCGCTCTGCTATGCTGTATGCGTCCAAAAATAAATATATTTGATTATGAAAACACCGAATATGATTTTCAGTGAATAGTACGACACGCATTCTGGTTCTCCACCGGTAAACCAAAAAATAACTGCTAATGATCACTCGAAATACAAACTCGACTCACTGGCACGAGAGCGTAATCAGTCAAGAGACTCAGACTGAACAATAGATCCTCTAAGGTTCGTCCCCAGGCACAAAAACAATGAATGGAGGCAACCAGAGGGAGATAAGGGGCGGGGGTGGGGGGGAGGGAGGAGGAACCACTCCTTTGGTCCCTGTTACATTCATTTTCTAAGAGTATGAGTGAGCCTCTTATACTGTTTTTTTTATTATACATCTGTACAACAACAACAACAACAACAATATCTACTACTTTCTTTCTCTTCGCTACTTTTTCTGCCTTTTGATTTTTCCCTATAGAGTGGTTGTTTTATACCAAACGTTTATTACTTCCAGGGAAAGTAAAATTTTCGAAAATATATTTGCCTTGAAGAAAAAAAAAAAAGAAGATACATGCCAATATCCAGAGCCAAAAATATCTTGCAAATATTCCCTACAGCCTCTCCGACATGTCAACCACGGAAGAGCTTATTCCAACCTGACCCAAATGTAACGCGCCAGCCCAGGGAGGAACTGTGCCAAAGCTTCCGTTTCCATGCAGACTTCCATTGTTGCCAATTCTTCCGGGGAGCGGTTTGCCAAAACAGTAGGAATCCTCTTACGGCGTCGGAGGACATGTTAAAGCCCTCCTCTCACTCTCCCTTTCTCTCCTCTGAAATGTCTCAATACCTGAATATTCCCTGTGATTCTTTCTCTCTTCAAGATCTTCCACTAGCTTCACAGAGCTCATGACGCACATACCATGTCTCTCTCTCACTCTCTCTCTCTAATTTAAAATCTATTCCACTAAGGATGTTACCCATAATTCTCCTACTCCTTCTACACACACACACACACACACACACACATATGTATATATATGCATATAATCATGAAGCTACAAATGTCGCTTAATATCAAATTCACGCTACCTCGGGAATATCTCCGATGGAGAATTATCACCGAAGGGGAATTTATAAGTGATAAATGGATTGGCAGTACCAATCCATTATCACTATAAAACCCCTTTGGCTGATTCCATCGGAGATATTCCGAGGTAGCGTGACTTGATATTGCCAACGACATTTGTAGCTTCATGATTGTATATAAATCACGGTGTGATAAAAAATTTCATATATGCATATACTGTATATATACTATATGGGTGTCTTGAATGATAAGGTAGTGACTAAGTGTGAGATATGGACCTACAGTAGTGGGACGGTCTTGCATTTAGTGTTTGGAACAATAAGAATTGAGACATGGTAGCAGATGGGATTTTAAAAGGAAAATTCTCGTAACAAGTGGAAACGATAAAATGAAAGCGGAGAGAGCTCGCTGGGATAAAACGAAGTAACTGGAGGAGTAACTACGTTACAGGACCTAATGGTGGGCAGAGGAGTGGCTGAGGTATATTTAATCATGACCTAGTTGATAGGAAAGTAAAAATAGAATGTAACTTTAGTTGGAGAGGAAGGGTTCAGAATTTGGCCATGAATATACTTTAGGCAATTTAGTTTGCGGAGAAAGAAGCGAGAATCGCACAAAGAGTGAAGTGACAAAAAAGTGCAGCTTATAGATTTTTAATAACTATAGAATATATGAGATACAGAGACACAAAATATAAATAAATGAAGTGCAAGTAAGATACTGAGCTGAAAGGTTTGAAGGAAGGAAAAATTGAAATTCCGTGGAATGTAGGATCAAGGGAGAAGGCAAAATAACGTTAGATAGGCAAAATAACGTTAGATATGTGTAAGAGGTTTAATCAGACAGTCAGAGGGAGAGAAAAGGGTGGAAATTGAAAGTGAATCTCAGTAAAAAGAAAAAAAACCTCGGAAGTTAAAGAAGTTATACAGCTGGGGATCAAATGCAAAGCGACAAGTTAATCAGTTAATGAATCTAAGAATTACTGATGCAAATGCGGAGATGCTTCTGAAGAGAATGCTGACTTGTGATGACATGGTAAGCATTCTGAACAGCTGATAATGAATGGAGAAACAAGAAGCGAGGGAGACTAAAATGTTGAGTGTGGAAAGGACTAAGGATAAAAGAGAGACAACTGAAAGGTTGTAATATTAAAAAGTCGGAAAAGAGAGACAACTGAAAGGTTGTAATATTAAAAAGTAAAGAGATAATATGATTAGAGTAAAGCTGTTGCAGTATAAGTTCCATAGGGATGGGTGAGAAGAATGATTTCTCCTTTGTATGAAGGGAAAAATATTTTGGGAAGAAAAACTGATAAGACTGATAAAGGAAGATCAGTGTGGATTTAGATAGAAAGATAATGTATGGATCAAGGTGATATGCTGAGGAATTAAAAGTTTTCACAAAGAAAGCAAAGCTTGCTTTGAAATGTACTGAATGTCGAGTGACTAGCTTTGCGTACAAGTGGACCACAGACAAAGGCTTGATTTTGCATGTGTGTTTAATAACTATATAAATAGAGTAATGCAAGAATGCAAGAAGCCAGAGAAAGGATATTAGACGTACATGCAAAGTGAGGGATAAGAACAGTTACTGGGAATGAAGTGTAGAGTGTATGCCAGCCAGATAAGGCTGTAAGGATAAATACATGTCAGGGAGATAGCTTCATAAATTATATAAACCTGAATGGCGGAGGATTACAGGCACCGGACTACATGTTTATTTGGGAGACCGTGTATTGGATGTCTGAGGGATGAGGAAAAATATGAATAAAAAAAATACTTGAGAGAGAGAGAGAGAGAGAGAGAGGAGGGAGGGAGGGAGGAGGGGGAGGGAGGGAGGAGAATAGCCGAATCGAAAGGAATGTCTGCAAAAGTAGAATTTGTTTGTGTGAGGAGAATATTGCACAAACCTTTTCTTAACGGAAGAGATGTGTGGATTTTGAATACCAATCAGAGTATATCTTAATTTAACCAGACCACTGAGCTGATTAACAGCTCTCCTAGGGCTGGCCCGAAGGATTAGATTTTATTTTTACGTGGCTAAGAACCAATTGGTAACCTAGCAACGGGGCCTACAGCTTATTGTGGAATCCGAACCACATTATAGCGAGAAATGAATTTCTATCACCAGAAACAAATTCCTCTTGTTCTTCACTGGCCGGTCGGAGATTCGAACTCGCGACCAACAGAGTGGTAACTGAGAACGGAACCCGCTCACCCAGCGAGGAACTGTACCAATCAAAGAAAATAGCGGAAAGCTGACATTTAGTTCTTGCATAGTATATAAAAAGAGAGTGATACAGATGTGGGAAAAAGTTATTTGTGGGTTGAAAGGAAAATGTCCTGTGTAAAACAGGCAAACTATCATATATAATCATACATTATTAACCTAGCAGTCAGCTTGCAAGGTGGAAGTGCCTTGATTTCGAATCTCACTTCAGAACGTGGAATCGACGGGACTACGTACTGCAGGCCCGAAATAAATTTAAATCACGTTTGAAGACTGATTGGTTATGGGCATTGTACCCTACTTCCAACTCCAAATTACATCGATTCGAATCTTAGTTGTTCTCAAAGTAGAGTGAATCTGGAGAAACAAATCCACGGCTATGTATGGGCACACATATTCAAAAATAAATCTCTACAGATAGATTGAAAAGGGGAATCAAACAGATTCCCGAAAGCTCTCTGTAGAGACTTATTTTTAAATATATTTACCCATACATAACTGTGGATTTGTTTCTCCATTTCAAGACTCATGCTACTATGAGTATTTTTTAATAGAGTGAATCTGATATCAATGTGTTATTTGTGGTTTCATAATTGAAACAGGGGAGCCCAAATGAGCAACTGCAGCTGAATGATTCGGTACACTTGCTTCGGTTTGAGTAGTATGAATAACATCAGCTGAGCGTGATAATAAGTTAATCTAGAATTTAAAATTCTCATCTTAATTAATTTCAGAATGGTGATTGATAAACCGGAATGAAAATTTCAGTCTAGAACTTTCTAAATGTCAGAACAGCTTAGGTGCCTTTAGCAAAGATGCAGATATGAAGTTGTCCAGTCACATCTATCTTCTCCGGTAACCACGATATAAATAAAAAAGACGAGATAAAGTTAAGAGAAAATGTTATTTTTAATATGAGTATTTGAACTAAAATAAATCTGTTAGCCAAGAAAATTAAATTGCCAGTATCAGGCAAGTTGTTGGAGATATTCGTACACTTTCTGAATAGTTGTGCCATCTCCAATGTAATTCCAGGAAGCCTACACACTGAATGCAGTTAAACTCATTTAACCCAGCGATGACTATGAATTTCAAAGTCATCTGAAGTTACAGTTAATGAACACTATATGCACCTCTCTCATAAGTTGTTTTGCATTTCGTATTTCTAGGATTCTTGTTGACATACATCGATTTGTTCGTAACTGTGCACAGAAGCACTTATGTATTTTGTTTGCTCGAATTGGCAGTTCACTTAGAACGTTTAGGCGTCTCCATACAATGTATATATGATAAATATAAAACCATGGCTTGAATAAAGAGCATCTTTATTAGTTGCGACTAGTTTCGGAGATTTACATTCCTCCGTCATCGGACAACTTATAAAGGAATATGTGTTACTTTCCCACAGCGTTTGTTGGAAATAGGTCCTCTAATGTAAAAAAAAAAAAACGATTGCATGAATTCTACCGGTAAATAAACATTCGAGTGATATTTAAGCCAAAATCTACGCTGCAAAAATTCTTCAGGTTCAAGGATGTGATACCAACTGAGCTGCAGTCGTCTACTGTTCATAAGTACAAGTGTCATCGCTGTAGTACAAAGCACATCGGAAAATCAAAGCCTCAGTTCAGGGTTCGCATCTTCGAACATATTGGAAGAGCTATTAGGACGAATAGGCCATTAAGCAAACCAACATTTAGTACTATTCGTCAACAGTCTGAAGAATATGATCATCTTATAAATTTAGATTCTTTTTCAGTCCTCGCTTGCAGGACCAACGAAATGGAGCTCGAGACAAATCTTCTCTTTGTAGTAATGAAAGGTCTGTTGCAGTGCTGTGTTTTTACTTTTAAGTTATGATCATTTTAATAACAAACGTTATGCATTTGTATCTTTATATTTCACGGTTTTGCTGCCTGTTAGGTTATTACATCTTGTAATACGTAATTTCAATTTACTTTATTACTTCATTGATTTTAAATGTAACACATATTCCATTATCGATTGCCCGATGACGGAGGAATATAAATCTCCGAAACTAGTCGCAACCAATAAAGACGCTCTTCATTCAAGCCCTGGTTTTAATATTTATTTTTCGTCTCCGATTTCCAAGGGACTCTTCTATTGTTGATTATATATATATATATATATATATATATATATATATATATATATATATATATATATATATATATATATATATATATAACTGTTCAATTGACAATATACGTCTAAACAATGGCTGAGTATTTATTCTGTATTAGATTTTAAGAAAAAAGTGATAACCACTTGAAATTCCAAAACGACCACCAGATGGCACCCAACTTTATAAGACTTATGCCAGAATACTGATTATGGTGATAATTTACAGAACTGTTTTTTGTCAAGGTGATTCTGACCGATAAGAAAACATGTATAATGTGGAATTAACCCAACATCCACCTGACTAAATATGACATGGGCAAATACAGAAGGGAGTAATATAATCCATTCTTTACAAATCTGCAACTTTCACCACCACATTCTATCTTGCAGCCGCAATTTGTCAATTTCCAGCAGCTTTTAGAAATGGGTTCAAGGACCGTCCAAAAGTTTTTCCGCTTGTTACCTTATTTTGACCATCCTCACTTGGAAGGAAACGGAGGTTATGGCTGGTAGGTGATGCATTAGCTACAAATATGCATTGTTTCATGGGCATCTCGTTTGGCATTTTCCTTCAGTGCACTTTGTGTTGGCAGGTTTAAGTAATATGGCCTCAGCTCTTGCGCTGAGATATCAAACCTTGCTTCACATTGCCATTGCCTCTAGCTTCTAGAACTTGTAGATCAGATTCCTCAATTTCAGATGGGCTGAATTTTGCATAGGTGGCTGAGGTTACGTTGAAGATATTCCATGTCTGCCATCCTTTTTATTGTCATTTGCAGTGAAACCTGACCATCAAATGGTCTGTTCCATGCTGAGAATCAGAAATGAAACAAGATTCTTTTTGTCTATGGACATCACACCATCAATCTTCCTAAGTGGTGGTTTTATTATCATTGTCATAATATTCAGCACTGTACGTTTCCTTCATGAGATGAAATAATCGACATGCTGTAATTCGGTGGGCTTGGTGAGCTCTAACATTGGTAGCTGACAGAAATGGGTCTGCAGTACCAGAAAAAGGCTACTTTTAGCTTAACAATAAAAACAGGGCTCACCCATCCACTGTCTCCTAGTGTTGACCCCATAGATTTCCCTATTGTCATCCCATTATGTAGCCCACCGACATGATTTTGAACTTGTCCTCCACGTTCACCTGGCCACTAGATTTATTTACCCATGGTGTATGTTGCAAAGTTCTGAAAAGAGCAAGGTATAACTCTTTTCCAAGATCCTGAACTGTATATATGTACTGGGCAGTGTGGGTGATACTTTACGTCTTGAGAAATATCACCAGTACTTACCTTTGCACGAGCTTTCCGTGTTTAGAGTCTTGGAACATCCATGTGCACAGTTCAGCGCTCTTTAATCTGATATCTCATCTTCCTCACATAAAGCGCATTTTCGAAGGGTCTGAGATTCTATGTCTCTTGACATCTGATGTGCTTGGACTAACTCTCCTCTTCAGTGCTCTCAGTGTTATTGAACAGCAATCTGAAACTATTGGGATATCTTGCTTTATTTTGTTTCACTGGGGCTTCCCTGACTCTGCCTTCATCTAGCCTGTGCTGTATGAAGTTTTTTTGGCATATCACTGATGGTATGAGACGATGGGGCACTTTTGGCCGTGTAACCAGTGTTTCACTGCTTTTTTATTCTGAGAAAGGCAGCACTTAACAAGTTTGTTTCCCATTTTGGTTCTTGATTCATAATTTGAGACTTTAAAATGACAGGCCAAGGGTGTGCATCATCTGAATAACACTGAAAGCCTCTGTTACCCTCGTATCAGCTCTCTCGCGCTGGCAACACCTGTCAGTTCAGGTGCACCCTGTACATTATACTTAAACATCAAGTCATACTTGGAAACTATACTGAAGTCAAGAAATTTTGTTCTTAGAGCACAAACATTTAAACAGAGTATCTTTCATGTTTCTTATAATAGAATATTTTGTAAGGCCAAGGTTCAATTCAGCATTAAAAGAAAGAATAATGCATTGAAGGCATGCAATGCAATACCATACCTCAAATTCAAGATAAAATCAACAACAAAAGAAACAGTAAATTTACACAGACTATTAACTTGGCAACAATAAGAAAATGAAAAGGCGTAATAGAAGTGATGCAACGAATCCGGCGTTAAAGGCGTCGGCATGATGGAGTTGGTGCACGACTCGGCTGGGAAAGGAAACTTATGGTGAATTGGAAATTAGAAAGCTGAGGACAAGGAACACACTGCAAAAAGTGAAGACCATTTTCTTGATATTCTTCTCAGCAACATTTGCTCTTTAATTAGTTTGCTCTAGACATGTTTCGGAAAAACCATAAAAGGGGTAAATGTAGAAAGTATCCTTGAATCTTTAAGCCAGGGAACTCAAACCAAACGATAGCGGGCCGTGCTATATAAACTGTGACAGTCCATAACTTGAGAACGTCTTTATTTCACTGCCCAACATATGGTAACTAGATTTGACACCTAAGATGGCACAGGTGCCACAAATAGGGGAACAGAGACTTATCAACTATACAAAACATCTGAAAAGAGGGATGTTGATCACCACTGTTCCTTGAAAGTTAATCCATACCCTGTATGGCGTTCAGTGAATGACGGTCGCTATTCAAGACTTAAATTTCGGCATTATATCCTAAGGAAGTGGACTATTGGTATCATCTTCATTACTCCTCTTCCTCGCTTTCTTACTTTCATTTATTATTATTATTATTATTATTATTATTATTATTATTATTATTATTATTATTATTATTATTATTATTATAAGGATAAAGGTAACGCAGATTCAAGTGAGATAGAAAGAAAAGATGAGCTAAATATTTGCACTGATATATTACATTGTTCAGTGAGAACGCAATTTCTTGACGAATGTAAAAAAAAATACTACGAATAATGGATAATTAAAGGTACTATTCTCAACTTAACGGGAACGGGGGGAGGGGAGGAACTGCCACACTCACCATTCTCTCGTGTCGGCATTCAGTGCTAGATCATCTTACATTAATTAGTTGAACCGTTGAAGGAAACAATCAAATATTATCATTTACCTACGGATTGCCAGTGAGGTACAATTAGACAAAAAATTCATCGATGAAAGGGAATGTTGCCACCATCATGGTTAGTAGTTTGGTGATGAACATAAGAATGATGCTGATAAATGACAATGATGATGATAATGAAGATGATGAAGATGAAGACAGCAACAATGGTGATGATAACAACACTGATGAAGCTAATGAATATGACAAAGTTAATTAGGATGGTAGCGATATTAGGATGGTGCTGATATCGAGAATGACAGTGGTTAATGGCACAGAAATTATTAAATCAATGATGAGATGATAGTGATGGTAATGACACTGATCTCTATTATGACAAGGTTGGTAACCATGACAATGATGAAGTAAATGATATTGATAATAATGTCGCTGATGCCAATGATGATAATGATCACACTGACTGTTATCCTAGTGAGGGTGACAGTGACAATGGTAATGAAAATGACAATAACGGTGAAAATGACATAACGCTAACACCAATGATAAGTGAAAATGACAGCGAAGATGATGAATGTGATGTTAATTTTGACAGCAATGGTGATGATGACACTAATGATGATGATGGCAATAATGACAATAATGACGATGGTAATACCATCGGTGATGCTAATGACAATGAGAATGATGATTTCAATGATGAGGAAAATAAGAATGACGAAACATGAATATGAATATATGACAATGACAATGACGAAAATGTTGGTACCAACTGTACTGAAGAAGATGATGCCCGGGAATATGATGTTACTTTAATGAAAAGACAATGAAAGTAATAATTGCACTTATAATTACAATGATAACCATTAATAACAAGTAAAAAGTGCGCCGAAGTTTCTTCGGCGCAATCGAGTTTTCTGTACAGCGTACAACACTGTATGAAACTCTCAGCCGCGGCCCATGCACCTCTCAGCCAGGCGCGGTGGTGGCCTGTGTTGTTGGCACCTATAGCGGTGCCAGAAGCTAACTTTAACCTTAAATAAAATCAAAACTACCGGGGTTAGAGGGCTGCAATTTGTTTGATGATTGGAGGGTGGATGATCAACATACCAATTTGCAGCCCTCTAGCCTCAGTAGTTTTTAAGATCTGAGGGCGGACAGAAAAAGTGCGGACGGACAGAAAAAAAGCCATCTCAATAGTTTTCTTTTATAGAAAACTAAAAACAATCGAGAACTCTACAGCCACTATATTCCAGAGACATACAAGAGACGAAGCAAGAGCATACGAGTTGTCAAAGGACTGCAAGCGGACACTGGCGGCATATATGCTAATAACTTGCCTGTTTATCTATACTGTTTGTGTGGCGTCTCATCAGTCGGTTCCTTATAACTTACAGTGCCAACTGAAATTATATTATTTTAATATGAGTACCGAAGAAGTCAGCGTATCATAAAAAAGAGATAAGTCTGTGTTGGTCTGAGTAAAGATGCGATGAAAATGTTCACGACTAAAAATGGTATTTAAAGTGAACATTTTATTCACTTGTGTAAAGCATAAACAGCAGGTGAACAGCTAGATACTTTGCTACTTGAGTTAATTCGCCTGTACATAAACTTGCATTGTAGCTATTTGAAACAACAATGAACTATTAATTTTTTAGCCAAGAGTAATAAATTACTAATCTACTATGTAGTGGCAGAGGAGGATACAAATCTAAGAAATGCAATTAGCAAGAGTTGAATTTTAAACTGTATAGCTTCCTTTAAGCGTACAAGTAATGCAATGTACCTTAATACAGTATATGCTGTTAAACTACAAACTTAACAACACGGAGTTTATGAGTGTAAGAAAAGCACATGGTTGGGAAAATTACATTTTAGTAATCTGGACGCCAGTTCATGTCGTCAATGGTCGTTTTTGCTGAAACTATTAGTTGTAATTTGTGAAATTCTGTCACAAATGGTTCACTGTTGATCCTGAGGTGTTTTTCGCTGACGTGTAACGCACGTCTTTTAGTTCTGTCTGGTATTTCTAACTGGGGTTTCTTTTTTTTTTTTTTATTAGATTTTGCTTGTCCTTCTTAAGTAGGAAATATTCATGACGAATATAGAATGCAATCATGTAATTTGAGATAGGATTACTACATTAGTGAAGTTAGACTTTTATTAAACAAATAAAAAGAAGAGAACTGCATGGACAAAACGCCTAGGAACAACTTCCTGTTAAAAAAAAACTGTCTTGACTTTTGCATTTTTAATTGCCAGAATGACGTCTACACTTCCAACCTTCACAAACTTTTTTCGATGCAGTCATCCCTACAAGATTTTACTGTAAAAGTTTTGTTATACATTACTACATATACGCTGTATAAAAAATCTTTTTGAAAACTTGATATGTTTCATAATATTTTTATTTAAAAAAAAAGATCGTTTTCTATCGCTGCATTAAGAGATGATAGAAATAACTTCTGTTTCACGGCAAAATTTGTAAAGAAAACAAATTCCTTCGTATTTCTGTGAAACTTATTTATAATCAGAACAGTTTGATCGGTTATTTCTTTTTGTCTAATAACTAAAAACCTAAAAACAAATATGAATATTCATGAGGGTCAATAGCAGTTTTGTTTTTACCCGAAATCACTACTATGAAATAATCCATAATTTTATTTTTCGAAATTGATCATAATATAATGTTATTTATAAATCTTTAAACTAATTCAAAACCTCCTTTCCAGAGGACGCCTCTGTCGTTCTAATCTACCACGACAGTTTCCTTCGCCTTTACGTACTGTTCTGACATTTAATTCCCCCTAATAGAAAAATCCACCTGAAGGGTAATTGAAACAGGAAGGCATTCCCGTAGTGTTTTACGAAAAATCTTTCACTTAATTTTCCCTGGATAAAATAGTCGCCATTTTTCAAGTAAGTGACGACTGATCAAAAGATATTTTCCATACGAGTCTCAGGATTAACTCTGGTTAACAATATTTTGAAATTGTTCTCAGTCCATCAGCACAATTTTTATATGCATGTTGTTTTAAGAACAAGTAATAGAAAACAAAAGAATAGCAGAAACAGAAGTTAAATGAGACGTGGGGGGAGCAAAGGGAAAACTCTATATGCGATATACATGGACCTATAAACGTTATGATAGAATCAAAAGAGAGGCCATTTGGAGGGCGTAGGGAGTTTATGGTGTGGAAGGTTTTTCGTAAATACTGAATAGCTTCTAGGATAAGAGTGAAGCTTGTGTGAGAATGCGTGCACAGGAGATCAGAAGGGTTGCTATTAAAGCGTTTTCAGGTGAAGCTTTGCTGACTCAAAGACCGCTTGATTTTTACTGGTTGCAGTGATGAGAAGTCAGGGGAAGAGATACAGCTTACCTGATAATAGTAGAGAGAATTTGCAGAGATTGTTGAAAGATTGTGAAAGTGTTCGAAAGGGTAATGCACAGTCATCTTACTGCCTATTTCCTTAGGGGGATGGGTGGCTTAAGAGGGCAGTAGCCTTTTGGTTTTAAGTTACAATTGTCGGATGAAGTTCCACACTTCCCCACCCAGGTGGCGACCCTGCACCTTTGATTAACTATCAGGTATATGATGCACTGATTACGTGAACTGAAGTACAGACCGTCTTCAAATAAATCAACCTCGTTTGGGACCAAAGCTGGTAAGGCAAACGTCCGAGACGCTCGACTTTGGAATTCTCTCTTTTATGCCGTTTTCCACAAATTCCTTGACTTTTCTCTACTTTAAAATATGGATTTGTCAAGTACTCAAGGTTTTATTCTACATACCTGTCTTCCCTTGCTTCCCTCTCTTTCCACGAGACAATGTTCCTCATTGGGAGGGTAGGTTCCGTTCTCAGCTAGCACTCTGCTGGCCGCGCGTTCGAATCTCTGACCGGCCAGTGAAGAATAAGAGGAATTTATTTCTGGTGATAGAAATTCATTTCTCGCTATAATGTGGTTCGGATTCCACAATAAGCTGTAGGTCCCGTTGCTAGGTAACCAATTGGTTCTTAACCACGTAAAATAAATCTAATCCTTCGGGCCAGCCATAGGAGAGCTCAGTGGTCTGGTTAAACTAAGGTATACTTGACTTTTCCACGAGACAAGAACCAACTAGAGGCATTAGGTCATCCGTCGTTTCTGACTGCATTAAAAAAATATGGTAATGTTATGCTGATTCAGTTAACAAAGCATATTTTAACAGTTGCTTTTAAAGCACTGGTCTCTAAGCAGATACACGTACTCAGATACAGTGTCCAAAGGATCTATATGGTTATAGAGAAAAGGAAACGTTGAGACCGAGGTAAACTGAATGAGGACTTTTTTTGAGGGTCGAGTTCCATAAACAAAAAGATTCCACAGGAACATACACAAATAGACGGCATTCAGTCGCTGGAAGGACTCTCTCCATAATCGGCTTTTCCACTCGACTCTCTCTCTCTCTCTCTCTCTCTCTCTCTCTCTCTCTCTCTCTCTCTCTCTCTCTCTCTCTCTCTCTCTCAGTTTCTCTTTTCCTGCTAATCTGCAGTTGTCTTTCTTGTTTCGCGAAGATACTTAAGGAGATATTAATGAATGTATAGGAACTAGCAACTATGCGGCTTCCTTCCTCCTTCTCACCAGCCCCCCCACCCTCCGCCCCCAACAAAACCCTCTCCGAGAGTCTGTTTGCCATTTTCCGCCCAATCTCCTCTGCATGCAAAATCAGTGCTTCCATGTGTTTGCTTTCGTGCCCGTGAATTGCTTTCCGACTCATCCTGTAACATCAGCGTTCAATAGCTTGGGCGAGTTCCGAATCACACGGACCAGTTTCGAATCACCGGAGTTTATGAGGATAGGAAAGAGGAAAAGACGACTCGGTGGGGGGAATCGGGCAGAAAATATGGGGGGAGGGGAACCAAAAAGGGAATATTTCCCCTAGGCTATAATACTTCTAACTGGAAATTTCCTTGACTGAAAAAAAAACAATCTTAGATGCGATTACTAGGCAATATACGCTATATACGAATGGGTGTTTATAATGATAATATACGATGTGTATTTATGAAATAATTTGCTTCTTAACGAATATTTACGTACCTAAATATTTTTCAATATAAAAAATGTGTGATATGCAAAGGGGAACAGTGGTATTTTTGTACATGTTAGTGAGAACAATCATGCTATCAACTGGGAAGGGGAAAAAAGGATTGTATATTCTAATGCACTTGAAAGGAATATCATTGAATCTAGCTTTATAAAAAGAAAGTTACAGCCATAGCATGAATATCAGTCAAGGGATGTATAAAGTTGATCCTCTAATATCAAAAGAAATTTGTAAATTGCTTAAATTTTAAGGTAGGAAGTAGAGATGTATGGAAATAAGATTATCATATTTGTAAACACCACAGTGCGGGGCACCAGTGCTAATGAGTTTTCCAAACCCGCCTCCTGACACCTGTCGGTTGTGGATCTAATGTCGCCTATGGTCGGTATGTTTTATCCATTGTCCCATGAGAGTATATTGTGATTTTTAGCCAAATGAGTTTTGGGAAGGCCACTCCTACCTTGACAGCGGCCTGTGGGTGGATATGTAGTCTCTAACGGTTTGTGTGTTCGTCAGTACTATTCCTGTGGTATTATCTATGACTTCTAATACTCTGTATCAGTCCTTCGTTAATGGCTTGGAAATAAAGTCGAAACCAGTTAGAACTTACACCCATCTTATTTTTCACCTGTGGTAATGTTGCGATATATAATTATGTATATATATATACATATATATATATATATATATATATATATATATATATATATATATATATATATATATATATAGTAGTGTGTAGTGTTTGCATGGATGTATTTATGTACATATATTATGATTTTTGTTGCTTATACTTTTTTTTTTTACGCAAAAGAATGTTACAACAAATATGGTACAATATCAAATTCACCATACCTTGGGAATAATTTCATCTAAAGAGAATTATAATAAGTGGCTCGTTAACGGCCAAGATTCGAATCTGGGCTTATGGTTTAGGAACAACGATAAACAGTCGACTATTTCTACCAAAGCACTGGTTTGAATCCAGACCAGGGATTAAGCACTTATCAATTGCCCTTTTTCTCCCTAAAGTAGAGTCAATTCGAAATTAAACGATATATTTGTGGCTTAACATCTGTGAATATATATATATATATATATATATATATATATATATATATATATATATATATATATATATATATATATATATATATATATATGATCCATAACAGGACCTCATTGAATCAAAATGGCATCTAACAGAGATTTTTATTCCAAAAAAGTTACAAGCTCTCCTGTCCTCATCGTCTTTGTTTTCCAGCTTTCAGACGATGAGGGCAGATAGTCCTGGAAACCCGGTATATTTTTTTAAAATAAAATTCTCCGTAAGATACCATCCTGTTTCAATGAGGACCTAGTATCATTTGTATTAATGCACAGAACAACTGTGCAAGGGGATATATATATATATATATATATATATATATATATATATATATATATATATATATATATATATATATATATATATATATATATATATATATGAGATCCCTTGAACAGTTGTCTGTGCATTAATACAAATGATACTAGAACCCTCATATATATGTGTGTGTGTGTGTGTATATATATATATATATATATATATATATATATATATATATATATATATATAAATATAATATCAAGTAACGAGGTTGCTAGCGTCACTTTCTTTCTAGGGAAGATGGTCCCCTATCCACGCATCAGTCAAATTCATCACTACATAACATTACTTGTCTAATGATTCATGTTTTGGGTCGGGGTATATATGAGAACCATTGTTTGTCTTTTGTCGATTTAAAAGGCCCGCACGTTTAATTACTAATCGATCACAGGCGGACGGGGGGGGGGAGGGGATGTTTATGCTAATTTTAAATTAATAAAAAAAGGATATGCGTTTCTTCACACAATGCTCATAAATAAGTAACGCTTTCTGAAGCCACCCCTTCTCAGGCAAAAAAAAAAAAAAAAAAAAAAAAACAAATAAAACAATGAAATAAAACAATGCGTATAGAATTTCCAGGAAACGATAGCCTAACGTATTCTGTGCGGGAGAAAGGTCCCCTCTGAAATAAAGGCTAAATCTACTAACAACAACAACAACGAAAATTATCGTAAACTGCTCAGCTAAGAAAACATCAAATCGTCTGTCAGTTTTGCCAACGGGCAGGGCGTTATTGTAAGATGGACGCTTCCCAGGTAGGCATCACACCTTTAATAACGCACCTCCGGGTGCGTCCTTCCACACGTGGAGGAGGACCATGTGGTGGAACAGGGTAGCAATAGCCAGGCGTGGAAATCGACGCTTCTGATCTTTTCTGACGTCTTCGTTCAATTTGCTTCTTGACGTTTTGAAGAGAAGGAAATTTAGTTATGAATCTACCGAGCCCTCTAAATGCCACATCGCGTGTACGCTTTGGGCGCGAGACAACAGTCTGGTGCCTCAAGGCAAAATGGAAGTTACGCTTTAAGAACTACTTGGTGTGAGTTACTCCGGTACTGTAAAATGTAAACAAATATCTACGCAACGTAAGTGTCGGCACACACATGTTTACGTATTAATTTAATTTTTTTCTTAGAATAACGTTTCTCTTAATACTCCTAGCTTCTGGAATAGTTTTGCGGAACTATCAGTTTCATCAAACGTCGTGAGATTTGAGCTAGCGTTTAAACTGCACATATAGAAGATGCTTGAGAGAGAGAGAGAGAGAGAGAGAGAGAGAGAGAGAGAGAGAGAGAGAGAGAGAGAGAGGTGTTAAGGTCTTGTATCATAATCAATTACGATTGATGTTTATGTTGGAAGAATGAAGAGTTGTTGGTCTAGGTAGTAAATAAGCAGAACTGGCAGAAATGAGTGAGATAAAAAATGTGACACCTCACAAATTAATTTAACTAATTTTGAAGAAAACTGTTCTCGATTGTTGTAGTGGGGATGTTGGCAATCATGAAAGTGCAACTGCGCATTTGCGTCTGTACTGAGAGAGAGAGAGAGAGAGAGAGAGAGAGAGAGAGAGAGAGAGAGAGAGAGAGAGAGAACGAAATACTGATGAGTGAACGGATTTCCTGCGAAATAATGTAAGCAGGAACGCCGGAACACCACACTGGAAGAAAATGACTCATCTAAAGAGAAAGATTCGGATTCGGATACTGAATAGGAGCGTCTAACAAAAGCCAATCTGCGAGTATAATTTAAAGCCAAGTAGTCTCATTCATTTATTAAGTAGATATTGAAAAAATTAAAACTGCCGTGCTTATCAACGCCGAAAAAATGTGGTCTGCTGACAGCGCGAGCAAACAAAGAAAAACATCATGATAAATCTCATCTTATAACATTGATGCAGTTCGTAAACATGCCTTTTACACATGTCTGTAAATATTACCATACAACTGTGCAAAAAAGAACTAAAATTTACATATAACTGATAACTATAACACCAAAAATAAGGATTTTATGATTCTATCTTACGAAGACCAACTCTTCAACAAAGTGTAATATTCCGTGGAATTGTAAATAACTTTTTGCAAACTCCGGATAAAAGGCAATTACCTTACTAAAGGCATTCTAGAGGGAACATACTGTTAGGTCTGCAAGAACAGAACATTATTTGATATCTTCTGTTCTCAGTAAGCAAAGGACAGTTTCCCACCGGATTAAATTTATATGATCAGGTAATTTATAGCATTTTGTGGTTATTACCAACTCGTGAGATTTACAAACTCTCTTCCGGTCTTTTATTGTCTGAGAATGTCTTTAAATGACAGAGAGGAAGAAAAAAAATCTTCATCTAGTTGTCGGAGGGGTAGGCTACCCAGAAAAATGAAATTCCCTACCACGACAGACCAATAATATAATCAATACCCCCCGGGGGTATCAAAACCGGTTCTTGGGGGTATCGAAAAGGCATCCTGAAAAGTATTAAATTAAGGGAGTTTCTTCGATTCAAATCGTGGTGTGAGCTCAAAATTTATCAGCTTTAGGTTTCCCTTCTTTCCCAGCGCTGTAAACTCTCCCCTCTCCCAGCCCCGCCCCCGAAGCAGCTGAGTGTGTAGTGTAGTGTAGTGTAGCACAAGGCCCATGCAGCTCACAGTCGAAAAAATCGTGCTGAATGAGCGCAAATAGTGTTGTGTAACGTAATGTGAAAAACAATCTGATATTGAATTTTTTTGTATATCAAGAGTTGTACTTCATTCACTTATTTACTCAATATAAAATAAAAAGTCCTTACAATTCAGATGTTTGTTTATAGCCGTCCTGTTTCCTCTTTTGTACTGAAAATTAAAAGCTAAAAGTTGGGAGTAGCAGGCTGATATCGGAGAGGGGGTATCAGGCTGACTTGGAGTTGAACTTTGGGGTGTCGGGACTGAAAAACTTTAGGAACCACTGCTCTACATAATCTACAATACACATGAGGGTTTTGCATCATATTTCCATAGAGACTATCTTGCACGCGGGTGTTAATAGAAAGGATGATGTATAATGGTTGTGTTGTTTAATGAAAGGGGAGTTCCTCAGAGACGGCATCGAAGAGCCATTTTCCTAAGAATAAATTCCAACCAGCATTTTGTACACTGTATTTTTACGGCCTCTACAGTAACATGCTTTGAACGATATTCATGGTTACTGGAAATTGTTCGTTTTCATATCCGTCATCAATTACTATTCAATCAAAATTAATAACCAAGTCACCAATATAAACTGAAAGATTAGCAGCCGGTAACTGTTCAAGTTTGATTATGGTTGCTCCAAAGTTACTAACTAAATCTTCCAAACAGAGTTTCATGTATTCATATACTTCACGACGACAAATCGTGCAGGTAGCTCTCTAAAAGAAGACAGATTTACTGATGAAGAAAGCATTTCCAGAAAAACACAGGTAAAAAATGCGCCGAAGTTTTTGTGCGCAATCGAGTTTTCTGGACAGCGTATAATGCTGTATGAAAATCTCAGCCACGCCCCATGAAATTCTCACCCGCGGCCCATGAAGCTTTCAGCCACGGACTGTTCGTTGCCTGTGTTGTTGACACCTACAGCGGTGCCAGACGCACGATCATGGCTAACTTTAACCTTTGATAAAATAAAAAATACTGAGGATAGAGGGCTGCAATTTGGTATGTTTGATGATTGGAGGGTGGATGATCAACATACCAATTTGCAGCCCTCTAGCCTCAGTAGTTTTTAAGATCTGAGGGCCGACAGAAAAAGCGCGGGCGAACAGACAAATAGCCATCTCAGTAGTTTTCTTTTACAGAAAACTAAAATGGAGAAAGACTGTGCTGTTCCTGCTTGCAAGTGAAACTGAAGACTGAACTTACTTTGCGGAATGTCACAGAGACTTTTGGAATGAACTACAAAATGGAAACATATCACATATCAAAATTTTCATCGTAAGAGACAAAACTCCTTTTGTGGAGGTGACAACATACTAGAAGGGCCTTAAATTGGAAGGTATAAATATTCTTGCCTAAAACATACGTTCATTTTGCACAACTTTACTTTTGTTTTGTACTTTACTTCCCCTCTCCCTCCTCTCTCTCTCTCTCTCTCTCTCTCTCTCTCTCTCTCTCTCTCTCTCTCTCTCTAAGCTCACAATGAAGAGGTTTGTGCTCGGTCCCATGACGAAGCCAGAATGATATAAGAGCAATTTATTAAAACCCAGTGTGCCTTTACTGACCTTAGATTAAGAATTTAATGACGTATGTGGTAGTTAGTTGACTGTTGTGGACCACAACTTAAACTGGAAACAGAGAGAAGAAAAATACACATGTAGGAAAAAAAGCAATGCGAGATCAGTTATCTATCAAAAAGTGTGTCATCATATAATAACAAATTGGAGGGTCTCGAAGAGGCAAACATTAACGCACAGTGGTATGACCTTTCACTGGAGAGTCATCAAATATTCCCTCTCTTAGACTCACTGGAAAATTGAATTGTTTTCAGTTCCAACTCAAAACACTTATCATTTCACGTAAGAAGGGGTTGTAGAGCGAGCGAAAGTTTTAAAAAACAATATCAATAACCTTGAGGCAAATAAGTGATGAATTCTAATAATCAGCTGGGATTAAGGTATAACTGATGAAAGATGAAACGAATTTAAAAATGAGAGAGAGAGAGAGAGAGAGAGAGAGTGAGAGAGAGAGAGAGAGAGGTGCGTGTGCAAAGCTGAACAATTTACTGGCACCATATTACATTCTCCATACCAACAACTTATAAGACCTCTGTTCTTCGAGAGAACAATAAAACAAATTTTTTTCCTATTCTCCGTTTTCTTCTTTGAAGCGAAGAAAGTTAAATAAGACTGTGACCAAACAAGTGTCCAAGCATGTATAAAAAAAGGCACACGAGGACTTTACTCATAACATAAATAAAATTGACAGAGCCCCCCAAGTATACACCCCTGATCTCATAAAAGGAACATGTCTTAAAAATGCCAGAATTTTACGTCACCCTCTTCCCAACTTAAACTGAGTGAATAATGAAAAATAATTCCAAATAAAATAACACCAATGAAACGAAAACAAAAATAGACCAACTACTCGACTGTTTTGCAAAAAATAATTCGGGCGATAAATCCAGCCCAGTCGGACAAAGACTGCTGTCAAAATTTTCCCAACACTGCATGGCGAAACGTGACTGGTATACGTCAGTACGAAACAATAGCTAAACTGCGAAGGTCCATTAAGACAGTTTCCTTCCCGTTCTTTTCTTTTGTTGCTGCGTCAGCTTCGAATAAAGGTAGTTAGGTCCGTTTACATTCGCTCGCATGGAAAATTTAGCGAAGAAAGACGTAAAACTAAAACAAAGCAATAAACCGCATTTTTTTCTTATCTTTTGCTCATAAGGAAAAATACGAAAAGGGAAACACCAAGGTAGAAGAATTAGAGCGTATGTGCTTACAAGTAAATCTAATATGCGATTCTTAAAACTCATTTTCTAACCTTACCTAAGAGTTAATCTGAAGGTCCGCATTTGCCACTGTAATTGTTATGATTATTATTATTATTTTTGTCCTGTTACATTATCATATCATATGGGAAGTCTTAAAATGAACAGTAAATGCAACTCTTAAAGATTTTTGCACCTTTCTTCATTAAAAATGAGCGAAAAAAAAGAAAACAAGAAAAATAACCAGGCATCATGATTCGTGAAAACGCGTACATGTGCTACAACAAACGAACGCAATACAGGTACCCCCATAGCAGGTATTATCTGAACCTGAAGGTCCTTTCGTAGTAAATTGCATAACCCCATAGCAGCATGAATAAAAGATTGGCAATGAGGGAAAATCGTCTATTGATTATCGATAAGAGCTATTGTGCTGATAATTTTTTTTTTGATGGGTTTTTTTACTTTCCTAACTTTAGGTTGGACTATATTGCTTATTTGTACAACAATGTGCCTATCAAAAATGTTCAAATAAATATACATAAGTCTAAGGAAGTTTGAAAATTTAGTAAAACAACGAACAGACTCTCTCTCTCTCAAACCCCATATAAGAAGAACTTTGGAGACAATGATGACGTCAAAGAGAGAGAGAGAGAGAGAGAGAGAGAGAGAGAGAGAGAGAGAGAGAGAGAGAGAGAGAGAGAGGTAGGTCTATTTGTTATCACACCTAGGTTTGGATATAGAGAATGACCGGTATATGTTTTGTGTCAAACTCTGGGCTAGATGATCTTACATTTCTTAGGGCGGAACATGAGAAGTCTCCATTCTAATTGTTAATTGTCTCTCAAAAGCAGAAGTTGTCTTAGTGTCTGCTGAGTTGTTCCCGGCTGTAGACAAAATTTTGCCACATACCAACTATAGTTGGAATTTGCTTTATTTTCATCACATATATAATATACCTTAATAAAACACAGGACTCAGTAATCTTTTAAAAAGTCTTTTCTCTTTCGTTTTCCAGCCTCCTTCGTTATCAATCTGAAAGAGATTTTTGTTCAACTTCTACATGAAAATTGCATCCGACTAAAATACTTTAATTTTCTTTGTTGGTAATAATGTGATATTCCCTCATGCTCTCAATATGAATGCTTCCACTCACTGTATGTGAGAGGTTGTACCATTGCTCGTAGTAGCATAAACCATGGTTCCTATAATTAAATCACGTTCCTTCCTCGCATTTTCCAAGAGGTACGTAACCCATGAATTGCAAGGAAAACACATTGGGTCCTCAGGTTGAAGCCACGTTCCTGAGGGACATTCCCAGCATATGTCAAATTTTAAAACATGGTTTCTCCAAGGTGTAAGCAATTTTACTTTGTGTAAACCATAATCCTATTGTACAAACGGAGGTTACCAAATGTAAACCATGGTTCTCATAGATACAAAACCCTGGTCCTCCCATGGTGTAAACCATGGTTGTAAATTGCACCATGTGTTTCTTAGGAGCAAACCATGATTCCCAGTTGTAAACAAGAGTTCTTATTGCAACGAAGGCTCTCAATGATACAAATCATGGTTCCCAAACAAACTATGCTTCCTCAGATGTAAACCGTGTAGTGGTTCCGTAAATTATGTGAACAGGTGCCTTGTGGGTTCCGGCTCACCAAACTTCAGTTACGCAAATTACTGTTTGGTTTCTCCTTGCTGACTGTGAACTCTCGCTGGAAACAACACCCTGACGTGTTCTTGGCCCATCATGTCTTTTTCGTCCTAATTTCGAAACGAATCTTCCTTTGATAGATGTTTCTTTGTTGGGCTGTTGATGAAGTGCCTTAATAATAACTATTTTGTCTGTTTGTTTTTCATTAATTTCAGATCTTCTTTAATCACGCTTATGCTCGATATTCCCTAAATTCGCATCCTTTCTAGTGACTTGTTTACAGAGTCTTCCATCGATACATCTGCTTCCTAACTATTATTATTATTATTATTATTATTATTATTATTATTATTATTATTATTGGGGTGAATGGAATTTACACCAGAAGTGACGATCAAATCTGAGTACCAACGAGGAAAAGTTATGGTTTTTAACTGAATAAATAATCAGATACACAAAAATATACAAATACTGATTCATTGCCAATAACATTATGTAGGCTCTTTTAGTAATCGATTGATTATTCAATTCTGAATAACATTTTCGAAGGTAGGGCAGAACGAAAAGTACAAAACTCATACTTCACGAAAAAACAGTCTGACTTTTATAATGAGGCAGTTTTCGTTTTGCCGGTGACAGGCAGCTAAAATTCTGATGTTTATGTATTGTATGATAAACAGCTCATTCTGATTCAGTGGCAGCTATTTGGAGACTCTGAAATCCTGGATGTCACATTCCCTTTTAGGGATGAATTCGCATGAGAGTCATAGATTTCCTGTTTTCAACGACCGTCATGTTTCTTTTAAAAAAATAAATGACAGTTTTCGTTGTCTTCAGTCGCCACTAAGGATTTCTCCTGTCTATTGTTCGTCTTCATATATTTATGGTCTTTGATTAGATATATTATATATATATATATATATATATATATATATATATATATATATACACACACATATATATATATATATATATATATATATATATATATATATATATATATATATATATATATATTTACAATATATGTACAATACACACACACATATAGACATGGAAATATATATATATATATATATATATATATATATATATATATATATATATATATATATATATATATATCATATATATATAAATATTTCTACGTCTTCCAAGCATCCCAGTTACCAAAACGCTTAATTTAAAGCTGAAAAATAAAAATACAGTGCATTGCTTAGCACAGCCTGACAAGGAAGGGCGAAAGGAGTATTGGCCCTTCCATAAATCCGTGAATTGCACTCTATATCTCTCCCACTCTCTCTCTTTGAACAAGTGACTCTGGGAAGCCCTTTGATTTCAGGACACGAGTCCGGAATGAGATTAATTTCTGGTGAGAGGCAGACTAAACCAGATTACGAGAAAGGTGTGGCTCCTGTAGGAACATAGAATGGGCTCGCCACGAGGCGACCCGCGATTCAAATGATGCGCGCGCATAGGGGAGCGACACTAACCCCACCCACGGTATAGCTCAACCGTGACCCCTCCTACATGAAGAAAGCATCGTAATTCCCTGACCCGAGGTCTTGCAAGGGCCTGACCGAAGGAACGAGAGTTAGAGACATAGCTGGACGCGAGCGAGACACATCTGCCCTTTGCATTTCCGCCTCCTTCAGAGAGCCATGCCTTTGCCACGTGGTCCTATCTTGTAGGGGGCCTTAGTATTCTTACCAGAGAAGTCCTTTAGCCCTCCTCCGCCGCCACTACCCACAATGAAGCCACCTCTTCTATAAGGTAAAGTGACCTGTTGCAAAGGTTCTTTTCATTCAGTCACACTTTTAATTCTCGCCCTGTACTTCTTAATTTCATCTCTAAGCGCCAGTATTTCCATATTAACCTCGCCTTGTTAGAAAAGTGTTACGAAAATTCCAGTGTTTGAGTAATTACGTACAATCGTGTGTTCAAGGCATCCTTGGTACCCTCTGTGCACCGCCTTGTCCTATGCATATTTTACTGTGTCCTTACTGGCCTTTAATTCGTAAATCTCTCCATTTACAGAGTGATCCTCGTGGAATTCTTCCTTGATTGTGCCTTGCCCTTCGTGAATCAGCATCATTACATCGACGATCTACCTTCAAGCATTCATAGTTATGATTAATCACTCAGCCTTGCCTGTCCCTTTAATTCATTTCATCTTCTGACTGGTCATTTAATGTAAATATACGTAATCTTAAACTTACTCTACAGTGTTTGCTTCCAACTGCCTTGTGAGTAGAGCCACCAGCTTAGTTATATTCCCCTTTTTCTTTGTTTTTTACGATTTCCTGAATCAACAGCAGTCAGATATTATACAAATATTGAGGTAAGTAACGAAATCATTCATTTAGAGTCTATAACTGGCTCATGATAAGCATTTCCCCAGGTTAAATCGTAAAAATATATATATCTACCACTTGACAAGGGAGATTTTCATTTTCCAGTATAAAAAAAAAAGAATTATTTGAAAATATTGACAAAACTATAACGAAAATAAAATCCTAATGAGAAAAAAAAGCCCAGCAGTCATGCAACATGGCACGACGCGTACGACCTTTTAAAAGAGAAACAATAACAATAGGAAGAAAAGAAGAATTGGAAGAATAATAACAAGAATGACAAGAAAAGTAGAAAATGCGACGGGAGCATCCAGTCAGCAGCAAAATCTAGACCAGTGGTATCACCAAGAGCATCGAGGCAAACAACATCATGATTACTCGAGGAAAATACAATGGAAGCACCATCGCCCGCAGTAACAGCAACAGTAAAAACAACAATAAATAAATAACACGAACCGAACTGTCATATCTGCGACCTTGACCCTAACCGAAAAGAAGAGGAAGAAAAATCAGAAGAAAAAGAGCCACGTGCCTCGTCAGCCATAACAGGCATCATAATAACACGGCTCCTTCGTGGCTCAGTGCCAATGGAAAGAGCGTGGGGGGAAGGGGGCGGGGGTAGGGGCGGGGGTAGGGGGGTCCCAGCCTTTCACTGCGGCCCAATTCGTAATTCAAAACTCTATGGGGGATATCGTCGCACAATTTTGCAGTATGAGAGATTATCATATTGCAGATTTCTTTTGCAACAGATCATTATGCTGCAATATGTGAATTCGCTTGTGATTGGAATCGGATCATGAAGGGACACGGGCTCTCATATCTTTATCAAAAGGGCTTCAGGTCACAGGGGAACTAACGGATTCTTAACTAAGATAAAATCTCAAAGGGAGTCAACAATTTCGTGAGCCTCTTACACAAGGGTCAGTTTCGATGAAAACAACGAAAAATATGACAGTACGTCGGATCAACGTTGTTTAAGAGGAAAAATAATAACACTGTTATTATTGTTTCGGTAGGAAATCCTCCTGAAGGCCTTAGTAGTAGAATTAATGGTTGCCTCAGGTGCATTCAACTTTTGATTTGCCGTTTGTATGTTTATTACCATTTCCTTCCTCCAAGTGAAAGGTCGCAAGACAAGTTTCAGTCATTAATTCAGAAAAGTATGCTGATTACTCATAAAACTTTATCACTTAACAGGACGTTTCGGGTATACCTTCGCATATTCATGTTTTGCTGAAAATATGACCGTTGGTTAAGATGGTTTTATGGCAACACAGGCCCTAGCTTAAAGGCGGAATGAAGCCTGGTAAGAGGTTCAAGAGAATAAGAGACCTGGTGTGAAACTCTACACTCGGCTCATCTAACTAAGACAAACAAGCTTCATATGCACAGGGTTTATGTGGCACAAATGACACGGAAAACTGGTGGTTGAGGAGGAGGAGAACTGGGCAATCATTGATTGCTACTGCAGCTAGACCTGTCATTATGGCCTGCCAAAGAGCAAGAGCCCGTGCCAGCACAAGGCAGGCGTAATCTAAAACGAACGAACTAACAACCTGTCAGTCCTCTCGTCGTCTAGCCACTATGCAGAGGGTGGACGTGGCAGGGCGCTGGATCTACTACTGATGACAGGATTGGCAGTACAGTAGACCTTCCTGAATGAACGAGCGGTTGCTATGGGTAATGGAGAGATATTCTTAGATATTCTGTGATACTGTTGATTATGCAGGGCCTAAATTATTTATCGTCAACGATGGAAATACCATCTTCTGTAACTCACTGGAACCGCCCAATCTAATGTCTATCAAGCAAGACACCACCTACTCACCCACATAAGTACATGCGGTACCCCTGCCACGGATAGTAAACTAATCACAAATCAGCACCAAGCAATAGTTGGCACCCACGCACCCCCATTTCATCCTCCCTCACCACTCTTCAGTTCTTGCTGTATAGCAAAACCTCTAAGCATAGGTCATAACTCAGCAGAAAATAAGTGTACAAAGTCATACCCTAAATGTCCTTAAAAAGTCACTAAATTAGTTAAAAGACCTAACACACTTTTCTGTAGTGAATATTGGAAACTTCATATACGACCTACCACTTTAAGTAGAGAGAATAGAAAACATAGTTAAGGCATATAAAAAGTTGAATGTAGCCGGGACAGCCAAACTTACATAAGGTGGTGAATAAGGTGCACTATTCAAAGTTCTCTTTGATTTTGTAATATATGAACAGTACGACGCTCCCATTCCATAATTCATGGTCACAATTAACAAGAGCACTTGGTATATCTAATCACTGTGGCATTACTATCATAATTTATCACAGGCAAGATAAAGGAAGAAAGTTTTATTGTTACTAAGCAGTAAAACCACCAGAAACCGGTAGCCTGGATCACATGAAAATCACCTGAAGTACCCGTTCTCGAGAAACCGTGCTGCCGCAAAGACAAGCACAAAGACACAAACACAAACACACATTCAAAATCAACAACTTTTTCTGGTTTTTATTAAGGAGAGAACCATCACAATGTTTCACAATACTTGGTGTGACATTCAACTGCAAAACTTTCTTTTTCACTGCACGAAGGAAAATTACATGTCGACTAATAATGCTAACAGTCAAATATTAAGTGAAAATTTTGTATATGGATATAATACCATAAGCCTTTTCCTCTAAGCGGGAAAGGCTCAGAAGGTGTCCAGCTTCCGATTCTCATTTTTTTTTAAAGATGACGTTGCTAGCTCTAATTCCACACCTCCACCCCTCCAAGTTCACGAAGCTCTGATATTTCTTTGTGGACACCAATCAAAAATACTGACTAAAACAAACGTTATCTATGGTGCAACACTATACTGCGACCAGAAATAAGTAAATAAGCCACTATATTGTATATGCGCAACTGTATTTTTCAAAATACAAAAAAAAGGTTAAAAAGGGAGCTTTCTGACAGTTTGCACAACGGTCCTCTCCAGCCGACTGAATGAAAATACATTTCTTAATCTATGTTGAAAGACTGCTCGATGGTTTCCTGGACTGCTAAAAAAAATTCGTCAATTGGCTTCTTGAGAAATACGTGTATTTTTATTCAGCTGGCTGAAGAGGACCGTTGTGCAAACGGTCGAAAGCTCCCTTTTTAACCTTTTTTGTATTTTGAACAATACAGTCGCTCATATACATTATTGTGGCTTTTTACTAAAAACAAAAGTTGTTCAGCTTTGCTGATCGGATGATTAACAGTATAGAGAACTTCCATCTTCTAAGATTGCTACAAGAAAGAAACTTCCTGTCTGTGCCCTTTTTATCTGCTCGTCCTGAATTGATTTATAAGTTGCCCAATCTCCAATTTTTTTCCCATTCCTTTTCATCTTGATTCAGAAACAGCAAAGCTAACCAATCCATATTTTCTACCCGTTCCAAGTAGGGTAAAAGGTGCCATTTGGCGTCCTGAACATTTGACGTCCTCAAGAAAGGGTGTCATTTGGCGTCCTCAAATATTATTATTATTAGTATTATATATTTATTTTATTTTTATATTTTTGCTGAAGAAAATAACATGCATATATAAAAAAAAATATGTAGTAAGTAGGGTAAAAGGTGCCATTTGGCGTCCTGAACATTTGGCGTCCTCAAGAAAGGGTGTCATTTGGCGCCCTCAATTATTATTATTATATATTTATTTTATTTTTATATTTTTGCTGAAGAAAATAACAACATGAATATATAAACAAAATTATGTAGTAAGTAGGGTAAAAGGTGCCATTGGGCGTCCTGAACATTTGGCGTCCTCAGAAAGGGTGTCATTTGGCCTCAATTAATTATTATTATTATTATTATTATTATTATTATTATTATTATTATTATTATTACTATCATTTATTTATTTTATTTTCATATTTTTGCTGAAGAAAATAACATGCATATATAATGTGTTTGCGTGTGTGTGATAAAGTTAAGTTAATATATATATATATATATATATATATATATATATATATATATATATATATATATACTGTATATATATATATATATATATATATATATATATATATATATATATATATATATATATATATATTAACTTATCACATACACAATTGTTCTGTGCGTTAGTAGAATTACTAAAAGGACCTCATTCAAACTGGATGGTATCTAATGGCGGATACTTAATAATGTGGACTGTTCGTCCAAGAAAGCTTGTAACTTTTTCTGAATAAATACTCCATTAGATACCATCCAGTTTGAATGAAGTCCTTTTTATAATATATATATATATATATATATATATATATATATATATATATATATATATATATATATACACATATATACACATATATATATTTGGCCTTTGACGTCACAATTGATCTCATCCTGAGGCATCATCGCCAACAAAGCATCACTGAAATGGGGGTTTAGTTTTACCAGGATGGGCCCTTCCCCATTCTCCGCTCTGTTAGCTAGCCAGAGCCTACGGCGTCTCTGCTTTTTGTGAAAACAGATGATTCCGTGAAGAGTCCCGAAACCAGTAATTTCGCTGCTGACTGCGTAGGAAACACGCCAGTGCTGAAGGTGTTCCTCGATGCGTAAGTTCCTGCCCACAAATCCTCAGAAAGGTGGGAAAATCAATTTCGCATATGTGGTAGGCATTGCACACAGCATTTTAGGCCCACCAGAGGTTGCCACTGAGGATATGTGAAATCAGTATCACTGCTTCCCCATCCCAGGGTATCCAATGGCAGAGGAGACTTCCGCTCAGAAACTCTTCCTTCTGATTATCTCCTACGTCTGCGTTGACCTGGCTTCCTCGTTTTCTGGAAATTGATCATCTGTCTTCACAAAGAAGGAAGTCCGCTCCGCCAGGATGAAGACTGTGTCTGATTTATCCCAAGTTTTGTAATCGGATACGTGACATCTGGATTCCAGAGACATTTCGTCTCCCATGACTGCTCAGTCTTTGGGGTGTTGGGATTCAGGAATGTCAGGGACTTCCAGAGACATTTTTTCACTAGCTGCTCAGTCTTCAGGAGGTGTTGGGATTCCAGGAATGTCAGGACTTCCAGCAGAATAGGTAATGATTTGGGATAATTCTTCATCTCTTTTTCTACCTATATGTATGTATAAATAAATAAAAAAAACTAGAAAAGATGAGGCTCCGTAAGCAAGGCCAGGATTCTCTGGAACGCTGGAGCCAGTGTTATGAAAGTTCCCGGAAGAGTCGACAGCGCCCCAATCACTCAACTTCTTTTCACGTGTCTGTTGTGTGTGCTTATATAGTGATTCGTTTTTCTAGTTTATCTTTTTTCTGAGAGAAAATTTAATGGAAATATATTTTAATTTCACACGTGATGAAATTAAAATATATTCAAATTTTCTCTCAGAAAAAATAAACTAGAAAACGAATCACTATATAAGCACACACACACACACACAAACACACACAGACACGTGAAAAGAAGTTGGTGAGGCATATCGTGTCGACCTTCCGGGAACTTGAACAAGACTGGCTCCAGCGTCCCCGAGAATCCCCGGGCCTGACGGAGCCTCATCTTCAGCGGAGCTATTTATTTATACATACATATAGGTAGAAAAAGAGATGAAGAATTATTCCAAATCATTGCCATCTGCTGGAAGTCCTGACATTCCCGGGAATCCCAACAATTCGGACTGGAGCAGCCAGTGGAGACGAAAATGTTCCTGAAGTCCCTGACTAAACACCCCAAAGACTGAGCAGCTCAGGGAGACGAAAATGTCTCTGGAATCCAGATGTGTCACGTATCCGATTACAAACTTGGGATAAATCTGACACAACTTAATCCGTATGGGCGGACTCTTGTGAAGACAGATGATCAATTTCAGAAACGAGGGAAGCCAGGTCAACGCAGACGAAGGAGACACTAGAGAAGAGCTGGAGCGGAAGTCTCCTCTTGCCATTGGCTACCTCGACGTGGAAGCAGTGATACCATTTCACATATTCCTCGGTAGCAACCTCTGGCGGCCTAAAATGCTGTAAGTACAATGCCTACATATGTTAGGGGAATTGATTTTCCCACCTTCTGAGGATTGAAGTGTGGGCAGGAACTCACACATCGAGGAACACCTTCAGCACTGGCGTGTTTCCACTACAGTCAGCAGCGAAATAAATGGTTTCAGGACTCTTCATAGAATCATCTGTTTTTCACAAAAGCAGAGACGCCGTAGGCTCTGGAAGGCTAACAGAGCGAAGAATGGGAAGGGCCCATCCTGGTAAAACTAAACCCGCATTTCAGTGATGCTTTGTTACGACGATGCCCCAGGGTGAGATCAATTGTGATCGTCATGATATATATATATATATATATATATATATATATATATATATATATATATATATATATATATATATATATATATATATATATATATATATGTGTGTGTGTGTGTGTGTGTGTGTGCGTAATATATATATTTAAAAGGACCTCATTCAAACTGGATGGTATCTAATGGAGTATTTATTCAGAAAAAGTTACAAGCTTTCTTGGACGAACAGTCCACATTATCAAGTATCCGACTCCATTAGATACCATTCAGTTTGAATGAGGTCCTTTTAGTAATTCTACTAACGTACAGAACAATTGTGTATGTGATAAAATATTAATATATATATATATATATATATATATATATTATATATATATATATATATATATATATATATATATATATATATATATATATATATATATATATATATATATATATATATATATATATATATATATATATTAAACACACATGCAAACATTATATATGCATGTTATTTTCTTCAGCAAAAATATAAAAATAAAATAAATAAATAATAATAATAATAATTGAGGACGCCAAATGTTCAGGACGCCAAATGGCACCTTTTACCCTACTTACTACATAAATTTTTTATATATGCATGTTATTTTCTTCAGCAAAAATATAAAAATAAAGTAAATATATAATAACAATAATATAATAATTGAGGACGCCAAATGACACCCTTTCTTGAGGACGCCTAATGTTCAGGACGCCAGGACGCCAAATGGCACCTTTTACCCTACTTACTACATAATTTTTTTTTTTTTATATATGCATGTTATTTTCTTCAGCAAAAATATAAAAATAAAATAAATAAATAATAATAATTGAGGACGCCAAATGACACCCTTTCTTTAGGACCCCAAATGTTCAGGACGCCAAATGGCACCTTTTACCCTACTGTTTCATCTTTCGCCCTGATTCGAAGTTGATTATGTAACAGCATGAAAACGAAAACAAACCTACTGTTGATTCATGAAGACTAGAAGCAAGTGAATTTTATTTTGAGATTAACAAGTTCATACCTCAAGATGTTTATTTTTGACATGACAAATAATATAAGAAGGGTTTATGCGTAACAGAGTAGAGAGAAATTTACTGCTACTGCCAAAAGGATAAGACTGGTTGACCCTCTTGACAAAGATGTAAATTAATTTCTACAAATGTGCATAGAAAAGCAAAATGGGATATGGTACATGACAAAATATTAAGGGAGGTTGTGTACAACAGTTTAAAGGGGAATCTCAGTGTGTGACTTCTGTCTGGCAGAGGTGAGAGTTATCTCGATTCACCTCCACAAGAGGTTTATCATTAGTATGGCTGCTGCAGGTTGACGCTTGTTGGCTGCAACGTTACATTTATTTGTATGCGTTTATTATGAAAACTGAGGTTGCAAGCCACTGCCCAACCAGCTGTCTGTCTCCAGACATGAACATAAATCCTGCAACACGAGAGGTATCACGTATATGAGTATATATTAGTATATATATATATATATATATATATATATATATATATATATATATATATATATATATATATATATATTATATATATATATATATATATATATATGTATATACATTATATATAAGTATATGTGTGTGTGTGTGTGTTTGTGTATGTGTATATTCTAAGAATAACCTTTCCTTTGAGGGGGTAGCTCAGGAAGGGTGCTACCCTTCCAATTATCGGCTAATTTCTAGGGATGAGACTGCTACACTCATGTCCTTTTCCACCCTGTCTGAACTTAGTAGGAGTGGACTAAATGCCTTACAATAAATCACTGCTTTAGGTCAACAAGACTCTCCAACGCTTAAACGGAACTGCTCACATCGAAAACAAACACAAAGTATAAGCAGATTAATGGCAAAATCAAGAATCTTAAAACTTGGAGGGGAGACAGAGCGAGAATGTGAGAGATGCGGGGGGCCAGACAAAATGTGTGGAGGGGGGAGGGGAGGGGGAGCTAAGAGGCTGCAAGCAGTGGAAATGAAATTCCGAAGAAAGCTCTACGCCAAAATTCACGAGAAACTCGATTGCAATACCGAGGGAATAATGGTGTTTTCTTCTTTTCACTGCCGAGAGAGAGAGAGAGAGAGAGAGAGAGAGAGAGAGAGAGAACGAACCAAATGATTAACATTTAAAATAAGAACACTTCATCGCTTTCTGGGTTTTGTAAAATTTTCTATCACCCTACTCTGAGCTTTGTTTATCTGTCCATTTTTACTGTTTAAAAACTGCCTCCATCTTATTTACTCCACATATCGGCCTCAACCTCACTTTTGCTCAAGCTAATTAAGTTAACAAGAACCCTTGCTCTTATACCAAAACAGGTTTCAAGTTTATAATATAAACTTGTAATTTATGCAAATGATCTTTATCTATATTCAAATTAGATTCATATATATGTTAATAATGTCAACTCATAGGGTAAAATAAAGCTGTGTATATGCGCTTAAAACTGATGCATTCTGAGAATGAAGTAAGTTAAAAATCCAATTGAAACATGATAAAGTGGAACATTTCTATCTTATGAATTATTAAGAGATAAAAAAGAAAATCCACAGTAAATATGGAAAACTAATTTTACTCACAAACTAGACTAACTTAGGAGACAGACAAAGCATCAGGTCATCAGGTCTTCCTGGGGATTAAAGAGGGCCCCAGGACCACAGCTAGCAATGCAGAAGCATGGTACACTCGTCAACACTAAATTTTATTTCATTCCTGTTAAACAACATGGAAAAGACCTTGCAAACCTTGAAAATCTTCGTTGCAGATCCTCGCAAAACTAGGATCTGAATATGGATGAGAAACACAAGCAATTAAGACAACGCATGTGATAAAAAATACTGGAACGATATTTTACTATTTACGTTAAAGTAATATGCTGTGGAGCGCACGCCTGCCCGCAGGGCAGCCTCTGGAGCTGAAGAGGTTTTCCATCAAGAAGGTGAAGCAAAGGCGTTCCCACTCGGCAAAAATCCTAGAAGGGCTTTGTCGTCAAAATGTGCTGAAGCTTTCGCCCAAGATTAAAGGTTTTTGACGCTGCCACAAAAACCTGTGATTGACTCATGCGGATTATCTCTAGGCTTCACCTATACCAGGCACCACATAATGAAGGCACATTTTTAAGCAATAGAAAATTTATAATAATAATAATAATAATAATAATAATAATGAACTTGATTTATTTGATCTTTATTGGCATCTTAACATGAACTTAATAATAATGAAACCGGAAGGACATGATTGGATCACCTTAAAAAATTTAATTGCTCAGGGTAAAAGTCATCCTGAGTAAATGTAATGCGCACAGTACAGCCTGGTGGTGCTGTAACGGAATTTTACACGCATTAGATATAAGACTCGAGAGGTGACCGGTTCCCCAACAAAATTAAAAGTTCGATATGGGAAAACATCTGATAAAATTTATGCTTTAAATTTATTATGCTAAAACCAATTTTTTTTTAGCTAAACTGAAATTGGTGGTCAGGTGCCGCTGTTTCCTTGCAGACCAGGTGTCCCCCTGTTTTGCAAATGCGTGAACCAAGGGTTTATGTTCTAGGGATGCAGATATTCAAGAGGACTTTACAGTCAAACAATAAGCGGACTTTCTTGATTTCCCAGCTAAGCATTATCTGTGAGAAGCTCGTCTATTGATTCTGAGCACCTCACACCACTTCGGGTTGAAGAGCTGACCAACCTTCAAGGATGACCTCTCGTTTCTTGGACGCACTGATGCTAACAAAATACTTAAAAATGTATCTTCCTCTAAAACTGTTTAAGAATTGATTTCCATCACATTTGACGAAAAATTTCATTGACAACTCTTATTTCGTAAGTTGTAACCTTAAAACTTTCAATTCTAATTTATTTCCTGATTTGTTTTCTTCTCATTCAGAAGAGCACTGAAATTACTACTCTGCAGTCAGATATTTGTTTAAGGCACCAACACTACAAGGCAACGGAAAATTCCTAGAATAAGTAAGATATATGTTTTAAATTCTTTGAAATAAAATCTTTGAAAAAAAAGGACTCCCTCCTAAAGTAACAGATCAGCAAGCAAATGTGCAGAACAACCAACCACAACTGATACTTTTTTATTTACCCTGGCGGACATAATAGATCGACCCGATTCTTCGAAAACTCAAGCCAACAAAAGTATCAAACAGACACATAAATGAGGCACAAAAACTAAAGCAACAAAGAGTCCTTCCGTTGAATTACAAAAAATCCACAATCGAATAACTGGATAAAGCTCAAACAATTATTCAAAGTGGTGATTATGCCAAAGTCGTGATTTCCAATTCAGATAAAGCTACACCCTCTGAGAGCCAACAGCCATCAGGGATTATAAATCTCGCCGCTAAACTCTCTGATGTTATGAAAGCACAGCCAACTGTTTAAAGTCATTAGCCCTCGGGAGCTGTGAGCCTCTCTCTCTCTCTCTCTCTCTCTCTCTCTCTCTCTCTCTCTCTCTCTCTCTCTCCCCAGCAGTGAAAAGATGCGGTGATTATAACACTTGAGAACGGCGTCATATGAATGCAATTTGACAACGGGAATTTGCAATTTAGATGCAGGAAGCAACATTGCAAGCGAAAGGCAAGTATAAGAAAGGAAAGTTTTAAATTTAAGACGGATCTTGTTTGTTCCACTACCTCCGACCAACAGAGAGGCACACAGAAACACACCCACGGGGAGAGAGAGAGAGAGAGAGAGAGAGAGAGAGAGAGAGAGAGAGAGAGAGAGAGAGAGAGAGAGAGAATAACTTTATTGAGACAGTGGAAAAGTATTCAGTGAGGGAAGGACAGAAACTTATTGAAGTACTTTAGAAATATAAAATTAATTATGCAACTTAAAACATCGCCGTCTCTTATGTATACGCATAATGGCTGTAATAGGAGGCAGGGCAACCCGATCATTAGGAGACTGAAAGGGTAGGATTGATTTGCTTTTTAAGAAAAGAACGATATGTTAATGAGAGTCGAATTACCCACATTATATGCTTATCTGGATGAATTTAGCAATGTATGTCAGTGTTTTTGGCTGACGAAACCATTGATGGTTGTGTTAACCATTTCTATTTGCCAATTTTCCTACGTGGACTACGACTGATATATATATTTATTATATATAAATTTATATAATTATATATTAAATTACATACACACAAACACACACACACATATATATATACATATATATATATATATATATATATATATATATATATATATATATATATATATATATGTCAATTGTATTCCACGTAGGAAAATTGGCAAATGTAAATGGTTAACACAACCATCAACAGTTTCGTCAGCCAAATAGACTTTATAATGCGTGTACCCAAGAAGGCCTAAAATGTGGAAACTTGAGGAACATCGTTAACAAAAAATAGCAGCTCCAACTAAGAACACATAACAGTAACAAAGGACAAAAAATACAGAGATTAGCAGTATTTTGTATACCTGTGTATTATCTCATAAAAAGGAAAAAAGTACAGCTTTGGTTCAACGTAGCAGTCTGTGAACAGTTAGCTACTTGAAATTACAACGTTTGCTTGTTTTGTTTGAAGCTTCTTTATAGTATATTACATTATATTATAACATATATTACATATATATATATATATAAATATATATATATATATTTATATATATTTATATATTTATATATATATTTTATATATATATATATATATATATATATATATATATATATATATACATATATATATATATATATATATATATATATATATATATATATATATATATATATATATATATAAACAAGCAACGTCGTAATTTCAAGCAGTTTCTCTAACCATTCACAGGCTGCTACGTTGAATCATAGCTGTACTTTTTTCATTTTTATGGAATAATTTGTACTATGTAACTTGTTTCCCTCTTGCATTTTGCATATATATTTTTTTTTTACCTTGTATTACCTAACAGTAAAAGGATTTGACCGTGAATGTTAAGCCAACCGATACGTTTTTCTCTTGGCCTTAGTTTTATTCTTTCTGAGAGTCAGACAAGTAGTTTACGGAAGAATATTACACTGTGCTTTACCAAGCCAAATAATTTTCCTTTGCTTTTCGAGAACTGTAAAGTTTTACCTAAAATTGCATCAGAGGTTGAGGCAGCTTTCATGGGAATCAAATACGTTCCTACTGAATTTCATTGGCGTCGTTTGCTACTTATCATTACACTGGGTAATGATAAATGACTTGTGCTCAATGAAATTTCTGAGAGATGTTGTTCAGAAAAGTGAGATGAATTTCTCACTTTCTTGCACACGACTGCGCTCACGTGACATCAAAAGCCTTTTCTTTTTGTTTTCAACAGTTAATCCAAACTGTTTTAAAGTTACGTTTCCACAACTTTCTTGAAAAGAGGGTGGCTCCCTGAATTTTTCTGATTTTTTTTTACTTACCTTACCTTATAAATACTACACTCCAAAGTTCTTCAGTCAGATAATTAGAGCCTGAAACGATTAAATGAATAACAATAACATCAACTCTCGCCCTCTTGTTTACTTCTAAAACCGATTACCTAACAGAAGTTATAAATGCAAACTTGAAGATTAAGTCATGCTTTTAACGCTCCTCTCTTTCAAACTTTGAAATAGTGCCTGAGTGAGAATGCAGTTCGTTGCCAAGAAAACTCTTTACGAAAGCCCCAGAGACGTTCTGGGTTCTCTCAAATTGCACCACGAATGTTGTAGTCTTCTCAATCGTAACAATAATTTTTGCATTCTTTTAATAATTTCCTTACTTTTATGGATGGTTTCTCATTTCATCCTAATATTTCAACCTTCGGGCCCCTTTACTTGTTCAAAGATGCTTTAATAACTTTTACACCTTCTTAGGATGATTATATGGCGGTTTCAGGGCACTTGCATTAATTAATTTATTTCCAATTTTGAATCTGGGAGATCTCCGTTTGACTTCAGTACCTAGCAACCTTTGAAGATATCGTATTCAAATTCTGCAATTTCATTAATTATCACTCCGTAAAAAAATCATCAAAGTCCTTCAAAAGAAGGCATCGTGCTTACCCCATATAAAAATGGAAAAAAAGCACGTTAAAAAAACGAAAAACGAAAAAAATCAGACTAAATGGTGTCTAGTTTTAATGGTGGAACAGCGTGATCGTTTGCTCTGCGAATTCATTTTGAGGTCATTCATCCTTTGTGAACCTGAAGTTTGCAGTTTACATTGTTAATGTCCAGTCTCAATGCTTAAGCAATACAAAAGTTTTCATCTGATAGGCTGGCAAAGTGTTTCGACCAACCTCCGTTTTCAGACTTCTGTTATACTGATGGGTATCAGTCAGCTGGGAGTCAAAGCAAGGACATGGAGCTTGAAACCTCATCCAAGAAGGGTTTACGTAGAATTTCTAATTTATCATATTCCCTTTCCCCTAAGAAGAGGTGGCCACAGGCGATGTTAGTAACTTCCTACAAATTTATATACACACACACACACACACACACACACACACATATATATATATATATATATATATATATATATATATATATATATATATATATATATCATATATATATACTCGTATAGACAGATATATGTATATATATATATATATGTATATATATATATATATATATATTATATACACACATATATATAATTAGAGCTTTCAATGAAATTTTTTTTTAATTTTTTTTTTTTCCAAAATGACTTCTGTGGTCCATGGACTTATTAATAAGGATAAAGGTATATCCATATTAATATATATATATATATATATATATATATATATATATATATATATATATATATATATATATATATATATATATATATGTATAACTGAATCACGAAAATAGGAACATGATGAACATATAAATAAAGATAAAATCTACGAAGGAATGGGAAACACTGGAATGCTGCGAGGCCTTTCGACTGTCTGTCGTCCTTTACTTTTAGCAGACAGTGGAAAGGCTCTCGCAGCACACTCCAAATGGATTTTATTAAATTATATATATATATATATATATATATATATATATATATATATATATATATATATATATATATATATATATTCACCATATTCCTTTCAGAGGTAGTGACTGCAAAAGGTAGATTTTTTCGGTTTCGAGAGTGTCTCGTAGGATACGGTTGCTTGTCCTATGCCCCTTTTCTGACCAACTAAGCTCTTGTACCCATTCACAGCTGGGTCAATTGGAGTCTGGCAGGGTTGGAGTAAAGCCACAAACTTTGCTTTAGGGAACCGTGGTATTTTTGTGAAATGTCATTGATTAAAATGAAAGCTCTCAGCCGTCATTATTTTGATTAAAATCATATTTGACAAAAATTCATTGTAGACTTAGTTTTATTAAATGTATATATGCATATATATATTATATATATGTACATACATAAATATATATATATATATATATATATATATATATATATATATATATATATATATATATATATATATATATAAGAATGTACACCATATTTTGGGAACCTATTTAAAGTGTACACCATATTCTTTGAAAACCTCAATTTCAAAAAAATGGCCCTCTATATATATATATATATTGTTCCATATGAATAGGGTTCATCTTCTGAAAAATATATATATATATACAAAGTATTTGGTGAAGTTCTTATTCAACATAATGAGAGCTTTCAATGACATGTTAATTTTTCAATTTTCCTAAATGACTTCTGTGATCCATGGACTTATTAATAAGGATAAAAGGTATATCCATATTAATATAAAACAGGATTATGGATAAGTGAAGATATTATCTGTCACAGCACAACTAACATCTTGTGTTGCTTAATGTACAGTGAAAAAAAAAAAAAAAAAATTACCTTCCAAACTCTCTGCTATGACGGAGACATTAGGCTTTATAACTCTTGGTGGTTGATTTTAAAAATTCATGGCTTGTTTTATCCCAAGGTAAAAGAAAAAGGAATTACCTTAATATTACAGAGCTTTATCAAAGTGAATTTTTCATTGGCGTGCAATCCCCTTCCTCGACGGGATATTGATGTTATGTTGTCTTGAGACATTTAATGTCTTTAGACATTTAAGTTGTTATTATTATTATTATTATTATTATTATTATTATTATTATTATTATTATTATTATTATTGTTGTTGTTGTTTTTATTGTATTACTATGTTTATTGTTATGATTATTTATTATTATCATTATTATCATTAATATTATTACTATATTAAGATTTGCTTTTTTCACTTTTCGCATTTAGCCGTCAGGACCTGACTTCTGTAACCATTCAGTTGTATGCAATCTGTTTCTAACTGTTATCATTTTTAGTATTTTTACTATTATTCTTAACATTAGTACTGTCATTACCAATATTATAATAACTATTTTTGCCACTAGCTCAGCAACTGTGTGGATATTGCCAATTATCCTTTTTATAATTTTACCTCATGTATCTAGACTGGGTGTATTGTACCGTGTCAACTTTGTATATCCCATGTGTTGTTGTTGTTTACTTACGTCAGGAAACCAACGAGAAATAAATCACGCACGCTTCCTTTTCCTGTTTCATAAAAATATTTGTTAGGATACGTTTACAAAACTGAAAGTGACTTCATAGAAAAGAGCAAATGGACACAAATTAAGATTCTGAATGACTTAAAAACTCAAACCCAGTTACGTTCATTTAGTGTATCTGAATAAGAAAAAGAAATAAAACGAGACAACAAAGTAAACACATAAGAGGATGAAGAGAAAGAAGCAACATTTTACCGAAGCAAAACGAAGAAGAAATATGACAGAAAGACGGTACTAAAATTGATTAAAGAGTCCACAGTTGACCGATCAATCACGGAGAAATGAACGAAACTTCAGCTTCTGTTGTGAATGAAGACCTCAACTTATAAAGAGTTACTTCCAGTTCATAAGTTTTATAATCTGATGAACAGGAAGAAGAACTAGCTTTTCTTAAAGAGTTTAGAAACGCATTACTGTTATGATGAAAGACGAATAAAAAACGGAAAGATGAATCAAAAAAGGAATGACGAATAAAAAAGGGAAAGACGAATAGAAAATGGAAAGACGAATAGAAAAGGGAGGGAGGAATAAAAAAGGGAAAGACGAATAAAAAATGGAAAGATGACTAAAAAAGCGAAAGACAAATGAAAAAGACCAAGATGAATAAAAAGGGAAAGACAAATAAAAAAGGGAAAGACGAATAAAAAGGGAAAGACAAATAAAAAAGGGAAAGACGAATAAAAATAGGAAAGATATTTAAAAGAGGGAAAGACGAATAAAAAAGGGAAAGATATATAAAAGAGGGAAAGACGAATTAAAAAAAGGGAAAGAAAAATAAAAGAGGGAAAGACGAATAAAAAAGGGAAAGATAAATAAAAGAGGAAAAGACGAATAAAAAATGACTGACACAAATCGAAATCAATTTGAAAAACTTATAAAAAAATACAAAAAAAAAAATAAAAACTGGCAAAAACAACAACGACAGCGGTGGAAACAGATGAAAATTGGAAAGAGATCACTGGAAGGATGACAATAAAATCATCACGATACGCTTAAATAACAACACTTCCAGAAATGAAATCAATAAGAGTGGCAACACAAATAGTAAAATTGGCAAAATAATTGACACCCAAAGAAAAAAAAATTACGTAAGTAATACTAACATTAGCCCTCTAAACAAGAAAAATAAGTGGGTAATAATAGCAATAAAAAAAGTCAACGCTACAAAATAGCGCAAGAGCGAACTCATCAAGCAGAACAATCTCCATCCAAGCAGAGAGCTTTCACTTCAAGGAGGCATTCTGATGAAGGAAGGCATTTTTGAGAATTCTAGAGATCTCCCGGGGTCAACTGTCGCTCTCTCCCTCTCGCCGTCTGTTCCTTTTCTGCAAATTCACCAGAATACGGCAACTTTAAATTTTTACTTTCTCCGTCCGTTTGTTTCTCGATTCTTATTTTTTATACATTGAACATAATTAAGGTGCTATAGTCTCTCTCTTTCTCTTTACAAAAACAGGACTTTGTGTATTCAGATGTCCAACCCATCTAGTGATCTCTTGAAAATTCAGTTGTTTTATATTTCTTCTTCTTGTTGTCTCGGAGAGAGAGGAATTATGGATGCTTTCAACCCAACTCAACTTTGTCTCTTTGGGAATAGGAGAATTGCAGTGATCATTGCATCCGAAAGAGGTACATTGCCAGGCATGATTACACTTTTCGCATACAAAAGAAATAAGGAAGAGTTATGCGAAGGTAACATTTCATATGAATAATAAGCTGTTTGTTTATATTACACGGAAAGTGTAACAAGCGGAAAAGAGTTTTACTTTTAAACAGTTCAGGGAATATAAAGTACGTTGAAAATACATTTGTATTCTGAAAAAGAATTTCACCAAGTTTTAAGTAAATGTACCCGAATTATTAATATTAAGCGGTGTAACTGAAATATACCGCTTCATTTACAAAAGAAACCCGAATTACAGAAAAAAAATCTTTATAAGACTTCCTCGTCGAGTTACTGATATACTGGAACAAGGACCACAAGAGACATCAGCTTTGAAAACTCAGAGTATTTTGTCTGCGGTGCACGACAAAGCTACCACACTCGCGAGCTTTGTAGCCTAACACAGACACTTAAACATGAGCCATAAAAGTTGGAAATTACCCGTTTTTACCAACGAAGTGGGACGCATGAAGCCTTCATGGTCAATGAGAAAACTCCACGGTCTCTCTCTGCACTTTTGACGACCGTTTCAGTCCTGGGATACTAACACAGAGAGAGAGAGAGAGAGAGAGAGAGAGAGAGAGAGAGAGAGAGAGAGAGAGAGAAGAGAGAGAGAGACAGAGAGAGAGAAGAATCATAGTACATTCCTCTTATCTACAATTAACAACATGTATATTCCCACATTCTTATCAACATCTTACAAGAGTGAGACAAAAAATTAACGAAGGATGACTACACGGAGGAATCTAACCTAGTTAAGGGAGAATTTCTTTATTATATAATTTTGTAGTGAGATACGTAATGATAAATTCTTCCCATATGCAAACAATTTTGTCCAAAGACAAGAGTAAAACACTTTAGATATTTCAAGCCTGCTAGGGGTAAGTGGAAATTCTTTCTCTCGTCATCTGCCTACTGTGCTGTTAGTTCCGCAACTCTGTTGTCAAGAGTGATTAAGATATCAAAGGCTAAAGTCAGGATAAGAATACCAAGAATAATAGCAGCACTAGTTATGCTATTCCGAAAACATACATTTCACAAAAACATGAAAAAGCTCTGGGGTCCTAAGCTTCACAGAATTTAATAGCGTTGGGTAAGAGTCAAAACTTATCTGGCTTAGCAATGAAACACCATATCAGTTTCGAAGAGTGTCAAGAATGCAGGGAAAGTTATGAGGTTATCAGACGACCTTGAATCTGATAAAGCCTTGGGTCACGGTAAAAATGTCTGGCTCGAACGTCGAGCAAATTAGAAAACGTAAATACACCACCAGGAATGAGGGGGGGAATTATACAAAAAAGAAGAAGAAGAAGAAGAAAAAAAGGAATTAGTTAGACTTTAAACTTGACTGGGAATTGGACTAAATGATCTTGGGCCCGGTCAAGAGGAAAACGCTAACAAATCTTACCAGTTCGAAAAATTAAGTATACCTTAGTTTTACCAGACCACAGAGCTGATTAACAGCTCTCCTAGGGCTGGCCCGAAGGATTAGACTTATTTTACGTGGCTAAGAACCAATTGGTTACTTGGCAACGGGACCTACAGCTTATTGTGGAATCCGAACCAAATTATAGCGAGAAATGAATTTCTATGACCAGAAATAAATTCCTCTAACTCTTCATCAGCCGGCCGGAGACTCGAACTCGGGCCTGGCGAGTGCTAGTCCACAGCTCTACCGACTCGCCCAACGAAGAGCTCTTACCAGTTCGAAAAGGATACCATTAATACAAGTGCATTTACAAGAAATGAAAACAAAATTGTCGACAGACACCAGTTAGACAAAGTAATTACTTTGTACATCAGTAATAATGGCAATCATTCAACTCCAACTAATAATAACAAAAAGCCAACATCTACATAATCAACAACTGCAATAACAATGGCTAGATGTCCGTCTCTAATTAATGGTATATGACAATTAAAAGAATTCACAGGCCAATGATTATTCCATTGTATCTGAATGCAAAATAATAATAATAATAATAATAATAATAATAATAAATAATAATAATAATAATAATAATAATAATAATAATAATAATAATGACTGACTTACCCGTAGATTTTGGCTTTAGTTTTCTCTGTTTAAATTTTCACAATTTATCAACTTTTATTTCTTAGAACCGATTCAAACCGATCTTCGATAGTCTTTTAAACTCAACGCCGTGAATGGCCGTTGAATGGCACAAACAGCTCCACTTCTGGTTTTACTGTTAATCCGAAAACGTCGAATATAGGAATTTACATCTCGTGCAATCCATTCCGGAGGAGATATCCAAGGCTTTGAGGTGGCATTTTGATGGAAAAAGATAGGGAAGTGATTTAATACAAAATTTGTTTGAAATTATTTGCATTTTGAGACACCCGTATCCAATTGTTCATTTCTGTGATGTCGTGAACTCTCATACCGAATATTCAAGGAACTTGGAAAACCTTCCTGGCTCATTTCATTGTCACGTAAAAGTATAATAATAATAATAATAATAATAATAATAATAATAATAATAATAATAATAATAATAATAATAATAATAATAATAATAATAACTGAGGGAGTGACAGAAAATGATCAGGCAAAGATCCTCTGGGACTTTGGTATCAGAACAGATAGGGTGATACGTGCCAATAGACCAGACGTGACGTTGATTGACAAAATCAAGAAGAAAGTCTCACTCATTGATGTGGCAATACCATGGGACACCAGAGTAGATGAGAAAGAAAGAGAAAAAATTGATAGGTATCAAGACCTGAAAATCGAAATAAGAAGGATATGTGATATGCCAGTGGAAATTGTACCCATAATCATAGGAACACTAGGCACGATCCCAAGATCCCTGAAAAGGAATCTGGAAAAACCAGATGCCGAAGTAGTTGCAGGACTCGTGCAGAAAAGTGTGCTACTAGAAACGGTGCACATAGTGAGAAAAGTGCTGGACTCCTAAGGAGGAAGGATGCAACCCGGAACCCCACAATATAAAAACCACCCAGTCGAATAGGATGACTGTGATAGACAAAAAAAAAAAAATCATAATAATAATATGGATGAAAACAATAAACCTACCTAAACTGATGGTAAAATAAAAAGAAATTAAGGACTTCATCTAAGAGAAAATCAATTCAAATTCTGGAATATAATACTTTTCCCATTAAGTATTACAAATTTAATAATAACAAAATTGGACATATGTAAATTTCCTAAAGTAGGCGCACTAGAGCTCAACGCGAGATTTGCTGACCATGATTTTAAAACCAATCTTTTTAAATTCAAGCTGACCGGCAAAGAGAACTTTTCAGTTTTCTGTAAAAGAAAACTATTGCGATTGTTTTGTCTGTCCGTCCGCACTATTTCTGTCCGCCATCAGATCTTAAAAACTACTGAGGCTAGAGGGCTGCAAATGGGTATGTTGATCACCCACGCTTCAATCATCAAACATACCAAATTGCAGCCCTCTAGCCTCAGTAGTTTTTACTTTATTTATATTAGGTTAAATTTGGCCATGATCGTGCATCTGGCAACGCTATAGGACATGCCACCACCGGGCAGTGGCTGAAAGTTTCATGGGCCACGGCTCATACAGTATTATAAGCTGTACAGAAAACTCGATTGAGCCAAAGAAACTTCGAAGCATTTTTTCTTGTTTTCACTTGTTTTTGCCCTTGTTGGGAGAGGTGAGTTACACAGACATATCTGGCACTTTGGAAGTTTTGTTCTCATGTGATGTTTCTATTGTGCTTGAAAATTGATCGAAGTTACTAAAGCCGAAGTCCGAAGAAAAATAACAAGATTATGAGCATTAGCAACATAACGGAACACTACATGGGTGTTGAATCTTAATATAATGACAAGTAAAAAATGCGCCGAAGTTTCCGCGGCGCAATCGAATTTTCTGTACAGGATATAATGCTGTATGAGCCGCGGCAAACGAAACTTTCAGCCACGGACCGGTGGTGGCCTGTCCTATTGCGTTGCCAGACGCACAATTATGGCTAACTTTAACCTTAAATAAATTAAAACCTACTGAGGCCAGAGGGCTACAATTTGGTATGTTTGATGATTGGAGGGTGGATGATCAACGTACTCATTTGCAGCCCTCTGACCTCAGTAGTTTTTAAGATCTGAGTTCGGACAGAAAAAGTACGGACGGACAGACAAATAGCCATCGCAATAGTTTTCTTTTACAGAAAACTAAAAATGGTGAAGAAATCCACAGTGGCGTAAATGTAAATATATATTAAAAATATATATATATATATATATATATATATATATATATATATATATATATATATATATAAACGAGAGCTTTCGGGAGAAGCTGCCCGGTTGAGAAAAAAATATATCTATATTTATGTATGTATATATGTATATATATATATATATATATATATATATATATATATATATATATATATATATATATATATATATATATATATATACTGTATAGAAAAAGAATATATATATATATATAAATATATATATATATATGTATATATATATATATATATATATATATATATATATATATATATATATATATATATATATATATATATACTGTATATATATACACATATATATTTCTAATACATATTTACATTTACACCACTTGGGATTTCTTCACCACTTTAGTGACTCATGTTATTATAAGGTTTTTATGAATAATAATAATAATAATAATAATAATAATAATAATAATAATAATAATAATAATAATAATAATAATAATAACTAGCGACAGAACTTACGCCACTTAAGAACTATCACTTACATCCTGCCTGTGTCGAAAGGTTCCATTTGCAAAAGACAATTCCATCTGAAAATACCAGTATCTTAGCTTTTTCTCCAAACGCTCATGATATTAATACATCCGCTGCTCTCAGCGATAAGTCCACTTCTAGTCGACAGAGAAGATGAATTTACTTCATGCTCATGAATTTATGAAGACACATTCTCTTGCATACATTACACGCCATCTCTGTCTTACCCGACTACTTACGCTTACAAGAACCCCTGGATCTGTGAGGATGTTGGAGTTTCTTATGCATGAGAGATACTGCAACCCCAAATTCCTGACACCGGAAAACCGACTTCATAAATGACGATGAGATATTTGCCATCGTTGTCTGTTGTAAACAGATGCACTGCAGAGTGTAAGGCAAAATCAATTTCGAGGAGCTGGCTACGGAGTTTTACAAATATAAATAATGCTAATACGTCGAAGGAAACTGAAATTATTTGCATGAATATCAATTTCACTCACCCCACTAACCATTTACGCATACTGGTGCATGACTATTTTTATACATATAGTCACGGATGTATTACGTGACAATTTTTTAAATTTTGGAAGTTTATGAGAATGTTTCGTTGCCGAAATGTTTCCAGACTACCATTTTTTAAAACGTTAACTAAAACATTAAAAAGGGACGCAAATAAAATACGTTTCGAAAAAGCTATCTGTAAAATTATCTGTAAGTGTTAATTGGCTGACCGCAGTTTTAAAATGTGTTATTATGATAACGATGAAACAAGGCAGCATAAGCACTAAGCTGGGAAAGAATGAGCAGTTTTGCTTTTGCTGAATGCCATTTTCTCTTAAAACACCCAAACATATGATTTCGTTGGCCATTGTTATCTACTGAAAATGAATATCCACATGAAGTGAAATACTAACCTTTAACTAACTTGCATTCAGCGGTGCAAACTCGCTGTGACATTGTAGGCTATTAGTTATTTCTTTGTTTGTGGATAAGGAAACACACTGAATATATATATATATATATATATATATATATATATATATATATATATATATATATATATATATATAAATATATATATATATATATATATAAATGTGTGTGTGTGTGTGTGTGTGTATCTACATACATATATATGTATACATATCTATATCTATCTATCTATCTATATGAATATATATACAGATAGGTAGAGAGATAGACAGATATACTATCTATATATATGTATATATAGTATATATATATATATATATATATATATATATATATATATATATATATATATATATATATATATATATATATATATATATATATATATACACACACACGCTTTACACAAGCAGACACATTATCAAGCACACGCAAATATAAACGGACACAAACAAACACATACCTTTTGCGAGGCTCACGGTTCAGTCGTGGCCTGTTGCCGGCATTACAAAGGAAGATGACCAGTGACCTCATCCACGGAGACTTGCTGAAAACCGGAAAGGAGAAAGCTATATAATAAAAGCAAGAACACACACATCACGCAAACACTCACAAACACACATGCATATATGTATACACCATATATCTATATACTGTATATATGTATATGTATATATATATATATATATATATATATATATATATACCATATATATATATATATACAGTATATATATTATATGTATACTGTATATATATATATATATATATATATATATATATATATATATATATATATATATATATAAACACACAAACACATATATATGTGTGTGTGTGCGTGTGTTTGTACACATTCGTGTTTAGTAAATATTAATATCCACAAGTATACAAGGGGAAATACGACAAAATAAGTAAGAACATACAAACTGAAAGTAAATCTAACGATAGTTATGAATGTGTTTATATTCTTTCCATCCCTTATCTTTCTACTCTTTCCTGACTAGATAACCAATGTTCCCCGACTTCTTTGATGCACCATAAGCAACAACAAGAGCAGCAAATCTCTATTACAAATATATGAAACCACAAACGGAACAACAACGACACAAAGTAATCACTGAATGTTGCAAAAAACATCTTTATCTGAAAATCCCCCGCCATCATAATGGCAACGACTCCGTTTCAAAAGGCATTCATCACTTAAACTGGAATTCAACAAACATGGAAATCTTTACAGAAGAGAGTCGCTCGTACAATGACTGAGCAAGAAGAAAACATTAATAATACAAAGCAAAAAATATGGGTTGCAATGCATCAAGGATATTCTTGATATACTGCCGCATTCATGCTTGCAGAGGTATTGAAATCGGATCATTGCTTTGGCATTTTACCGGCTGATTTTTTTCCAGCGAGCTTTGTTTTATTTTTGCCCTTTCTTCTTTTCGTAGAGAGGTCGCTTACTTGGTTTAATTCCCGTTATTTCATTCATGAATTCATTAGAGTTTTCAAGAATAACTGTCTTTCTTTTACGCCTGAATTTCTAAAGTGAGGGAACTGATTCATAAAGTGGAAGAATCGCAAACTTCGACATTTGCATCATACTGGGAGCGGTTCTCTGTTCTCCTCCAAAGGTCATTCTGAAATGTATCACTGTTTGTTTACTAATGATGTTGAATACTAAATTCTTCTTGCTAATTGTGGGCTGCGTTACTTTTAGTATTTACTCTTTCCAAGTACAAATATGTCATTAACTAATCAAATATCAATTACATTCCTAAAGTTCAATTTGAAATATATATATATAGTATATATATATATATATATATATATATATATATATATATGTATATATATATATATATATGTGTGTGTGTATGTGTATATATACATATGTATATGTATATATATTATATATATATGTATATATATATATATATATATATATATATATATATATATATATATATATATATATAATGTAACTGAGTGGGTTTTGTAGAACTAGAAAGGGGTGGTAGTGATCATGAATTAAATACAAAGTGGTAAACTGACAGAAAAAGAGTCGGCATAGCTGGTATGAATGGAATTTTTGAAATGGAAGAAATAGAAAGAGTCTTTCAGAAATGTTCGGAAAGAGACTTGATAACAGGGGGAGTATGTTTCCAGAGAAGAAAATTCATAAGAGATATTGTAGCAAAACGGGATGTGAAGTTTATTCACAATTCAACGACGGAGTCGCTGAAGCAGCAGGCAGTGTTTGGTGGTATACAAGAGTAAAGAGATAAATATAAACAGTAAAGGTGGTATAAGGAAATGTAAGATTTAGTTAAGAAAAATAAAAGGATCATACGCGGATACATAAGTAGATGGCGCAGGAAGTAAAAAAAGAAAATGAAAGGGAAAACGGAGGCAATTAAAATGCTGGAGTAAATTTAATCTAGTATTTATATTTTGGGAAAAAATAAGTTGCCTTTTAGTGCAGTAAATTCAGAGAAAGGTTAATGACCAAATGATTCTTAGAATAAAAGGAGTAAATGGAGAGATGATGTCTAAAGAGAATGCGGGTATCCATCGATGGAGTGAGTATTTTAAAGATATGTTGAATAGGAAGAATACAAAAGAAAAAGGTTGATATGAATGATACATGGGAGGGAGGGATTAGTGTAAATTTGAATGCTTGTGAAAGTGACTTTTGAAACTGCAAGGAAATCATTTAAGATGTTGAAAAATGGAATAGCAGGAGTTGGTCAGACTGCAAATGAGATGTTTGCATTGATATGGTGGTATAATGTAGCTGAATGGTTGACCAGGTTGTGTAAGATATGTCTGGATGACTGAAAGATGCCAATGGAATTTTTGAAAGGAATATTTGTTCTCTTGTATGCGAGTCATAAAGGTAAGATTAAGTGGAATGCAACATTGCTTAGTACACTGGGGCATTTGTACTGTAGGAATCTAATTAAGTATTATAGGCGACAAGGACTGATAAAGGAACAATAGTGAGGATTTACACATAGAAGCCTTGGGTTTTCCGTTGAAATTGTTGTTTATAACTATCAATAATTATATCTCGTAAATATACATATATAATTATCAGTTATATACGTATACATATATAACTATCAGTAATTATATCTTGTAAATATATATACATATATAATTTCTTGAGCCTCTTAACTGTCCCTTTGTATTGCTATTCTGGATTGTTGGATTTCTACCTTGGGTCATTCCAGCTTGGCATTGTTTGCAATTAATTGGGACTGTACATTTGCTGTACATACTTGTAATTTTCAAAAACTTTTTAAAATTCGATTTTGCTTGAACCTTGCTTTTTTTTTTTTTACTACCTCGTCTTTGTATTCCTTTATCAATAATTTCTATACGTCGCTAACATGAAAAAACTACCATTTGCAACTGATGATGGGTTAAGTGCTCAAACGTGAAAGCTTCAGATGAATAAAGAGGAAAATGGCTTTACTGCTGAACATTCCCAGCACCTTTGCTCAACATTCTAGGAAGGAAGAAAAGGAAGATTCTCATCCCCTAGAATAAAAAAAAAAAAATAAGACTTCTGTCCCTATACTTCCTTCTTAGCATGCAAGAAAGCTGAAGGGGAACTTTATCAATGAAACAACATTCTCAATGGTTATGGTTACCTCTTCTTCTTTTGTCTTTTTCCTCTTAGCCTTTCTCTCCGCATTCTCCTTTTCCATTTTCTAGTTTTTACTTTTAAGTATATTTTCGAGCCGTCGTCCTTCGACGTCCCACCAAAATCCCTTTTGAACATGGGTACAAACAGTGTTTAACCTCCAGCCTCCCTGCGACACGCTGAGTAAATATAAGACTAGTTTATTTTGTCCTCCGGTGAATTTCAAGTAAATGGAGGAATCATGGGCTGGAGACTGTCAAGAAAAGCTCTCCAAACCTGAGCTTTAGCAAGACCACCTTTTTTGTCGCTTACATACACTGTGTATCTACATACACAAAAAAATATGCTACTGAGTACACGCACTTGATGTCTACATACATTGAAAGCTGACAGCACATGCCTAAGCTTACATGAAAAGTATTTTCTTACATTTAAGTTAAAAAAATCACCGAAATATGTCAGCAAAAAGTCTCTTACTCTCTCCTCCTATGCCTTTTTTCTCATCCATGCCTTCGCGAGAGCCAATGTTTTCTTTTTGCTTCTCTTGTTCCATGACCTACATAACAAATACAACCATTTATCTCCTCTTCTTACATTCTTAACACTCTTTACAGACTCTCCAATTCCTTTTGGTATTCGCAGGGAATACTGCGCTGATTTCAAACACCACGTATTTTAATTTCTACTCATATCCCACTGTCTTTAGACACAATGATGCATACCGTAGAACTACTTTAATAAACAACGTATTGTTCCATGCATCACTTACATAAAGAACCACTCATCTTTATAGATTTTGCCAGTTAAGCTACAGAACCATTTATTACCAAGTACATGAAGGCTGTGAAGGCTAATTTCATGCCACAGTCAGGAAGGGATTATATCACAAAATAATGAGGTCACGTAACGCCAGGTGGGTCGCGAATCACACATCTGCACTTCTCATCAGTCTCCAGACAGTTCGGTTCGTAGTCTCTCTTACCTCCAACCGCTAAGCTAAGAAATTCTCTCTTCGATGAATTCTTACTTCGTTTCTCTAATCCTTAATCAATTTGAACCTTCCACTTTTTAAAAGGAAAGCTTGTCCAATTCTTTTCCGATCATATCTTTTCCATTTTTCCTAGAAGCCTCAGTTGCCTAAGTCCTATCGGCTTTAACATCAAGAATAAATTCTGCAAGAATGATATGCTGCAGGGGTCCTTTATTCCTCACACCGTAAGACTGTGGCGATGCATTATTACTACCCTAATACTATCCTCCTTGCTTTTTAATACATTTTTATCTATTTATTAATTTATTTTTTATTAAGCGCGATCTCTTCTTTCTTTATTTCCCCTTACCTCCTCTCACTTCTCCCTAATGAACCCCATGTTCTATGCAAGCTTGAATTTCAAGTCAATGATCCCTGTGACCTCGTTCCATTTGAATAGGGTTCATCTTCCGAATAATAATAATAATAATAATAATAATAATAATAATAATAATAATAATAATAATAATAATAATGCAACGCAGAGCAGTGTTGTCCAGATAAAATCAATTACTTACACCGTGTGAACAACCTGCAGCAGATGTCGCGTGTTCATGCACGTCATTACATAATTTCACATTTGTGTGCATAAACATGCATATATTTTTCTTACTACTTCTTTTCCCTTAGAAGGCGTGGCTGTATGGGACATTAAACATATTGTACTCAGCAAGTTTTTTGGGGTGGGGTGTATCATGTATATATATGTGTACATATATATATATATATATATATATATATATATATATATATATATATATATATATATATACATACATACATACATACATATACACTAAGAACATGAGAGAGAGAGACAGAGAGAGAGAGAGAGAGAGAGAGAGAGAGAGAGAGAGAGAGCCATCGCTCCGAAAACAAAGCGGCTGGTGCAATGTAAAAGGTTTTATAAAACTAGGAGATTGTAATTCCCGTATCAGGAAAGTCAACAAAAGCCGTCGGCCATTTCCATTTTCACTCTTGCACTGAAAATCACGGTAGAGGCCCTTGATAAATGGTTGTTCTGGAGAAGTAAAGGGCAAGATAAAAATGAGAAACAATTATTTTATAAAAATGGCATTATAAAGCGAAATATGACAGTTACTAACGACGCACTATTGGGCATAGTTGCTATCTTAGTGCTACAACTGGTAATGGCATTATAAACAATTTTACATAATACCGGTAATATGGGTCAACGTTTAAAAAAGGAAGCATAATCGCGCTGAAAATATATATCTGGATCATGGATTACGATAAACCGTCATTTATAACGATAATCATGTTCTGAATTGTTTACTGAATAGTCAAGTTAAGGTAATGCAATTCCCAGAAGAACCAGTGTACGGTGACAAATTGATAAGAAAACTTTGGTGAAAGCAAATAATTTCCTAGAGCAAAAAGTTGGGCAAATTCTATTATACAGAAACAGGAAGGGATTAAATGGATTATATAGACTACGTTTATTAAGAAAGTGATAAAAATTTATTTTAACACGCACATGACTATTTGAGAAGAGCGACGAAGGGATGAGAATAACAGATTCTTGTTCAGTCCCTGGCTGAGGTCACGGCAAAGATAAAGGATCAGGGATAATCATTCGGCTTCAGGATCCGGTTCCTTAAACCCTCCTATAGCGGCAGCGGATTGGGTATGAATCAGGAATGACCTCCAGTTAAGAGAGTAAATACTTCTCAATGATCTGTCCAGGCAATCGCATTTGCTAAATTATTTCATTTGGCTCTCTAGAAGGATACTTTATCCCTTAACACAATAAAACACAGTTGTTGTCCTGTTCCACATACTTCGCCACTACCTGGACGTGCTCTCTATTTTCCTGTCGATTTCAGATCCACTTTCAAACACCATTTTCACTTCATACAATAAGCCCCTTTTTCGATCTCCACGCAAGCCTTCCCCCTCACACTTCCAAATTACGCACCCTTTTCATCAACTTATTGTCCTTCATTCTCTCAACGGGACCATATCCCTTGGGACATTGCTGCTTTATCATTCATCTTTTCACTAAAGCTGATAATTTTACCACTTGTTCACCGTCTCTTTCTATTTCTCACCCTTTTCACCATTATTTTTCATCATGTAATTGAAAATATTACAGTCGTCCACCATTTTTTTTTATTGATCCATCATCAACTCTTTTCCCCAATATAGAAGAGTTGGCTCAGCAATCGCTTTGTACTTTTCAATTCTACTTGAAGACGCTTAAGTTAATGTTACTTACCTTTTTTGCAACTGTAAGTCGCTTCCTCTTTCATCATTCCATCATCTGTTACACTTACTCATGAATGCCTTTAAGAACTTACCACTTATTCTTCCACAGTCTCTGCTAACTTTTACTATTCCATCTTCCTGGCTTCAGTTATCTTACTATTGCAAACATTAATTTTCATCTTTCACGTCTTACGGACTTGACATACTTTCTGCCAGCCTATGAAAATCATCATTGCATGTAATAAATAACGTATCATCTGAAAACATCACTCTTTAGGTTCGCCAGTTACGAACCCTTTCCTTATCCCAAAACACTGTACCTGCGCCTACTGTTTCTACATAAGAATATTAAACAGCCATCGAGAAATAATCCATCAAACTTCCATTTACACATTCTAATACAATTTTTGATTTCATCACAGACTTTCAATGGCTATCACAGTATCAACTCCTACAATGTATATCCACAATGCATACCAGATTGCATCTCCTTCTGTTCTGTCACAAAGTTTTTTACAGATACATGTATGTCCCGGAAAGCGCTTTCCTTTGACTCTCAATCTTCCCACACAAACGTCTCATAGGAAGAACATGATCACCAACACTGTTCCTAGCCTTCAACCGCATTGCTCTCCACTTTTGTGCCCTTCAGTTATCGGACTGACTTCCTCGATCAAAACCCTACTGAACAACTTCCCATAAATATGTAATTACATCGAGACCATATATTTTCAAAGTCACCTATATCGCTTTCTCACATACAAAATAACAAATATACACACACATATGTATGTATGCATATATGTATAAGTATATCTATATCTATCTATCTATCTATCTATATATATATATATATATATATATATATATATATATATATATATATATATATATATATATATATATATGTATATATATTTCTAACAACGCGATGAAGTCTTAAATTGCATAGATGAAGAAAATTCCCAAATGGATTAAATTCCAGAGGAAGATAATTTCACACCGCTGACTTTCCTTCCTCCTTGGGACGCCTGTCGATTTAAGATTCACATTTTAAAACAAACTTCGAGAATTTCTTGACTAGAGACACTTCATCCTCGGCGTCTGCGTGTCTGTCTCTTTGTCTGAGGCTGTAGACTGAGGTTTGCTTTAATTTTGGTATTTGAGAATTCCTCTCTCTTTCTCTTTTTGAATACACAAACACGCTCATAAGTATGTACACACATACACACACACACATATATATATATATATATATATATATATATATATATATATATATATATATATATATATATATATATATATATTTAAGTAGAATGATATGATATTAATAAAAATAATGCGTCTGGAACTTCAACTGTCAAGTGATATATATATATATATATATATATATATATATATATATATATATATATATATATATATATACAGTATATATATATATATATACTGTATATATATATATATATATATTTGTATATATATATACACATTTATTCGTATATATATACACTGTATATAAGTATATATATATATATATATATATATATATATATATATATATATATATATATATATATATATATATATATTTATATATTTATATAATGCTAGCTGATAACCCATATATATATATAAATATCTGAATGACAATCGTTCTCTCTCTCTCTCTCTCTCTCTCTCTCTCTCTCTCTCTCTCTCTCTCTCTCTCTCTCTCTCTCTCTCTCTCTCCTTCCTAACACCCCTCTACTCTCTATCTCACTTCCTCTCCCTTTCTTACTCTCACTCTCTCTCTCTCTCCAACTCTCCCTCACTCTTTCCTCTTTCTCCTCTCTAACACCCTTACTCTCTCTCTCTCTCTCTCTCAACTCTCCTCTCTAACTTTCTCTCTCTCTCTCACTCTCCCTTTCCTGTTAAGATAGTTGCTTCAATTACATTGCCCAACATTTTTGACATTTTATATTTCACCCCTTCTCACCCCCATTCCTGTCGGGGCTGAACTTGGACTTAAAGGGCATCGGGAGTGACTATTCATCTCAGTGACCTTCCCACCCCCTTCCCCTTTGGTGCCCTTTGATGCTAGTGATGTCTTACCCCCACGGTATTCTCTTCGAGATGGTTAGTCATATGAATACCAAGTTTAGCTGAAATTGCTCAATGCTTTTCAGAGTTATGCTGGAACATATATACACACACATACATACATTCATTTATATATACAGTATATATATATATATATATATATATATATATATATATATATATATATACAAAAGTTTCAACCACAAAGGAAAGTGAAACAACAGAGATACTAAGTACTTTCGTCTTATGTTGCTGTGACTATTGGTAATAAGAAAAAGTACTTAGCATCTGCAGTGTTTCACTTTCCTTCGTGGCTGAAACTTTGTTTGTATAATCATCACGTTTTTACTTTTTCGTGATTAAAAATCAAACATACACATATATGTATGTATGTATATATATATATATATATATACATATATACATGTCTGTGTAAGTATGTATATAAACGTATGTCTGTGTATGTTTATTTATATATACTGTATATATAATATATATAGACGCGTATATATATCAATAAATATACATAAGGAATGATATAACTGACAATTAATACGAGTCTGAAACTTTAGCTGTCAAGCAGGATTTGAATTCGTGTCTACCAAGTTGTAAGCATCCATTTCAGTTATCTCACTTAATTGTCAGTTATGGCATTCATATATATCAACTGAACAAGTGATTAACAAATCATCATCACTGACTTGCAACAGAGCGTTATATAGAAATATACTTGAGGCATAACAGCAGGTAGACCCATAAGAGGCACCGACTTACGGAATTGGGGGGAAAGGTAGTTTCTCTGACTAGGTAGTTCTCTGCCTTGAGACACGGGAATTGAAATATCAAGCCATTAGCAATTCCTAGGGCAGCAGTTTCCAGGTAGTGCTACTCACTCCCACTATGGTAGCCTCTTGATATAAGCTATTTTGGGCACAGAATGGCTGCAGGACACTTAGACACTCTCTGGAACTGAAGGATCCTGTCTTGTGAAGCTTTAAGTAGAGGCATCAAGGGCTGCAGGACACTAAGACACTCTCAGGAACTGAAGGATCCTGTCTTGTGAAGCTATAAGTTGAGGCATCAAGGGCTGCAGAACACTAAGACACCCTCTGGAACTGAAGGATCTCTTTTGTGTAGCTTTAAGTATGGGCATCATGGTCTGTGAAATCTGTTAATCTTTACTTTTCTGATCTGTGAAATTTTTATGCTCGTTTTAATATTTTGGATTTTTATATCAATTTACTTTTCACTATATTCATGTACAATGCCCTGAAGTGCAGGCTCCACTGTAGGTCTAGTATCACCCTGATGACAGCCAGAAGTTAATGGCTGAAACAGCAGCTGGCTTAAGACCGAATAAATGGAACAACAGCATGGCAATTTTTGTCCATTCTTGCAAAACATCAGTCCGACAGATAGGAATTACAGAAAACTGTAGAAGTGTTGCCTGAAAGTAGCAGATGCAACCCGCACATTACCGGTTAACTAGGCTTGCAAGAGAGTGACTATGCCAAAAATACACACACACACACACACACACACACACACACACATATATACATATATATATATATATATATATATATATATATATATATATATATATATATATATACATATACTGTTAGGGAAATTTTCTCTCGTAGCTAACTTTTATTGAAATGAATGACACTGAATGTATAAGCTATATTTTTACAAATATTCTTTGTTTGTCTATATAACTTATTTTTCCTATCAGGTAACCTAAGAAAAACCAGAAATATTTTTGGTATTTCATTGCATTTAATTAAAAAAAATAGTTATGGAATAACATTTTTTTTATTTTGCTTAAATATACGCTGTACATAAATAAATATGTATATTTGCTATTGTAAATGCAGCTCTGAAGAAATCGTTTACAAGACGCTGCTTCTTCGTCTTGTAGCGATTTCTTCAGGGCTGCATTTATAATAGGAAATATACATATTTATTTATATATAGCGTATATTTAAACAAATACAAAAATATAATTGCATAACTAATTTCTCGATCTGTCCTCCCGTGTCATTCTTGAGTTGGTGATTGACGGTAAGTGTACAGTATATGTCTGACGCAAGAGTGGTAAGCGATGACTTGTTTCTGTTATGTATTCCGTCTTGCTGGTGTCCTGAAGTTTTCTAGGGGAAGTAGAGATTAAATCTGCATTCCGCTGAAAGTTTATTTAGAGCACTCTTGAAGAATGCTCACGGCATACGCGATCAGTTCTCGATAGAAACATGAATCTAGAGGTTAATGTCTGCGCCCTCCATTAGCGCCGTGGTCATGTCGCAGTTGCTCCAACCTCGCAGTTATTGAGGGCTTGGTATATCCATTCGGAACATCTGAATTTATATATTGCATTGGTCGTAAAAGAACACGACTGTCTGGGGCAGTGGGCGTGACTTCACGAGCAATATTCCCTTTCATCACCATTGCTTCATCTTGGTATGAGCTGCGGAATAAAGCTTATGGAATATACGATTTGGACCAAGGCCAAGCGCTGGGACCTATGAGGTCTCAGCGTTGAAAGGGAAACTGAGAGTAAAAAGGTTTTCAATGTGTGACAGGAGGAAAACGTCGCAGTTGCACTGTGAAACGATTGTTAGAGGGGGGTGGAAAGTAATATGGAAGAGACAGAATATGAACGGGGGTAGTGTAAAAGGAATGAAAAGGGTTGCAGCTGGGGCCGAAGGATCACTGCAAAGAACCTGAAGTAATGGCGCTACCTCCCTACGGGCAATGAAGTTGTGGTACACGGCGATTTTCCCCGCTGATGAGACGCTGAAGTGGAGGATCTGTGTATAGCATTAGCATCCAGTAGTTTATGATTAGGGCTTTCCATGAGATGGCTGATATGTCAGTTCGTTCGTAAGTATTCATCTGGTGAGGTTAAGTTCGCTGTGCGTTGTCTTCCATTAACTGCAATCTGTAATGGCTCTCCTGAAGTACTCTCAGGCAGAAAAAAGAACATTTGTAGAGAAAAAAACATATAGTATGTATGTATGTGTATATATATATATATATATATATATATATATATATATATATATATATATATATAGATAAATATATATAAAACACTATTTGAACGTCATAACCACTGGTAAAATATAAGTTGCAACGTTCAAATAGTGTTTTATGGGCCTTTTTTTATCTTCATATTATACAAGTGGTATTACAGTAAAAGACATTCATATACATACATACATACATACATATTTTATACATATATATATATATATATATATATATATATATATATATATATATATATATATATATACTGTAGAGTATCATAAACCAAGAACACTAGTTGTGTGGTATTCAAAATGTACATGTGAAAGCGTAAATGTGTATGCTCACTGCAAGCACTTACGATATTTTGAATTGTTAGCATTTCTTCTGTCTATAAATATTTATCCATTATCCAAACATTTCTCCTAAGTTAGTTTAGATTTTATTTGCATTTTTACACGCAATCGTCTCTCGAATGAAAAAAAAAACAATTACTAACAAATCTGCCAGGGTGATGTCATTTACTCATTCTAAATTAAATAAACAGAGAGATGGTACACTACGAGGAAGACACGAATTCAGTTCAATATGTTGGAAATTAAATAACAGACACGATTGGCCACAAGGCGAGGGCACAAAAATAGAAACAAAATCAAACATAATGATCAGCAGTTTCATCGTAGTTTCTTTCTTTCTGAACTTTTTACTCCTCTGTAAAACATATATAAGAAAGAGAAAATTTTTGCTTTCGGGAGAGAGGACTTTTAAAAAGGTCGCTCTTAGCGTGCAGCGGAGATGATTGTGGCCCGAATTCGCATTGGATACAGAAAACGGCTCTTAGTTTTTCCAGTTTTTCCAGTTTTTTTAAACTCGTATAGTACTTTTTTTTTGAGTCGTGTTTACTGATTGAATTAAGCAGGAGAGAGGTTGTAGTATGCTCAATTCCCGAGGATCGTGAGAAGTACTCTCAAGTTCGCAGTTTACCTCATTTGTCAAGTAATGTTTACATATTATGACCTAATCTAGTATCATAAGGACTACATCATTGCCCGGGTGCGTTGCTAGGTAAGTCATCTGTAGATGAAGCTGTCTGACCTATTTTTTTTAAATTTTTGTTTTTAGTTCAGTTGAGGTTAAGTCACATCCAAGAATGTGGCATACAATAAAATTCAGAAGAGCACATTATTAGACTTTCTGATAATCTTATCATGTTACACACACACACACACACACAGAGAGAGAGAGAGAGAGAGAGAGAGAGAGAGAGAGAGAGAGAGAGAGAGCAAATTTAACTAATCTATTTGACATGTTAACAGCAATTACAGTGCCCAAGGTCATGAAAATACAAAAAAATATGTTTAAAAATATAAAACATTTTGCAAGTGTAATAATTTCATTAGTAAAATAACAGCTTAAATACGGAAATATCTCAAGGGAGTGGACTTTACAATAATATTCGAAACCTAAATGATGATAATGAGAATAATATTGTTGAAAAAGTACAATAACTAATGATAATCAGGTCGCACACAAATCAACAATAAATTTTTTAGAAATATTTGTAAGGATTACCATAAGAGTCATTGCACTTTTAATGCTATTACTATAATAATATCCTCTACTGCAACAATTATCACAGGACCTACTACTACTACTTCTACTACTACTACTACTAAAATTATTAGGAACAACGTAAAGTTTGATTTTATATTTTCGAAATCCCATACGTTAGCTCTCCCCACAATGCTCTATCGTGCTCATCCAGACAGAATCAGCAAAAGCCAGACTGGTAAGTCATTGATCAAGTTCTCAGTGACGGAGAACAATAGAAAAACAATCAGCTGCATAATAAAGAGGGCTTTTGTGTCGTCAGGAATGGAAGGTCAATGGGTTCTCTATGTTACGGCACAATCTTTTCAGGCTGCTTAAATAATTACTAGAACTGGAGTTGGAATATGAAATTGAGGTCGAGGGCCAAGCGCTGGGACCTATGAGGTCACTCAGCGCTGAAAGGGAAGTTGAGAGTAAAGAAGGTTTTAAAGGTGTGACAGGAGGAAAATCTCGCAGTTGCACTATGAAACAATTGCTAGAGAGGGTGGAAAGCCAGATGGAAGAAAGAGAAAATGAACGGAGGTACAATAAAAGGAATTAAAGAGACTGCACTTTTTGAAAATTAATGGAGAGAAACCCAATGATTCCTCATTTTGCATCTTCAGAGGGAACGTGCACCTATTTTTGCCAGAGTAATGTTCTGTAATGCCTTACTGTCTTTCCTCATATTTATTCTGTTTACAAATGTAGCAATGACAATCTCCAAGTACTAAAATCCATGTTTAGGTTTGGCTTCTCCCATCCCAGGGCCAGCTTCTCTTACCACTGGCCCTATTCAAGTTCGCAGAATAAAGGCACTTTGTTCGAACGTCGAAACGGAATGTAACGTCTAGTACCGTTAGTTCTGGTGAGGCTGGGCATACCGGCCTTCACACACTATGCAAGAAGTTGAGTCCATAGGCGGATTTGACGCAGACCCATGTTGGTAGTTAGCTTAGTCACTGGTCAGATGGCAAACCATCGACTCAGTTTTATAAAAACAGAAGTGTACTGAAGAAGTGTACACAGCCTACTAGATACATCTTACAAGCAAGAATGAATAAATAAAACGTATTCTAGAGGTGTTGCTTTAGGGAAAAGAACTTGGAGCACATCGAAAGAATACCTAGTTTTATCAAGACTGCTTTAGCAAAAACCCTTATGTGATCCTTTTAGGGCCCCATAGACGATACGACCGGCGGATCAGGTTCCGTTCTAATTCCGATATCCGTGTTGCCCACAGACATTCATATTTACTTCAGATTGCCGAAACCTGGTAGAGCGAGGACATGGCCGCTCCGCTCAGTGATGACAGAAACTGGAAAATCCCAGCGAAAAAGGAGAATCTGGATTAAACTATGGTTGTAGAATAGAATTGAGTGATCTCACAATTGTTTATTTAATGAACTGAACTTTTACCCTGGTGGTTGGTTTAATTACCCGAGAATGGACCAGCATACTGGCATGGAATTATTATATATGGCCCCCCTTCTTCTAGAAATAAAAAAAAAACACACTTGTATGAGACAACCAGTATCACTGTAGGAGAGGTTGCTGGCCACATTTCGCTTCTGCTCCACAAGTCGTTCCTTCGGGTATATAATCTCAGAGACATGTAAAGCAATTATTCAAGTTGTGCAACACGAGTTTACAGAGGTAAAAAGTGTGTTGCATACACAGCATCTCGCATATTCTAGTAGTACTCTAGTATACAGTAGGTCTATGATCCGTTAAAGCAGAATAGGACCCTAAACCTACGTTTCTGTGACCAAGCACGAATACAACTTTCAGCTCTTTTGTACACAAAATTTTTAATCTATACAAGGAAAATTGAAATATTATTGAAAATAATAGCATCATAAACTTTTATTTTATATACAAAATAAATAACATATATATATATACAGTATATATATATATATATATATATATATATATATGTATGTATATACATACATATATACAGCAGTGGCTCCTGTTGTGATTGTACATACATATATATATAGCATCCTTCTCCATTAATTTGTCAACTAATTTATCATATGCCTCATTTTGTTTTCCTTTATCGGAATAATCCTTGCACTTAATTAATTCACCACAGACAAGGATATTGCCTATGAAGTTCCATAAATCACAAACCTCCTCATCTGCCGACGTAGCTGCCATGTTTCCCTTTCAGCGTCTAGTTGAAACTGAAGTAAATCCTGAGATCACGCCATAGACGTGGAGGCTTCGGGCCACCAGAACTAAAACGGAAGCCACGGACCTGGCAACGGCAGGTTGCGAGCTGGTCGGAGAGGCCGACGGACTCCGCCCACTTTTGGTCGGAGGAGAACACCATAGACAGTGAGGTTTACTTCCGGTTCAGATGACCGGTTCCGACAATCGTATCGTCTGTGGGACCTTAGAGTCTAAGATATGCTGTTGTTCACTTATAAGATCTTAATGACTTTTCACATTCTCGATCATTATTGGGAAGTAGAGGTATCTATGGAAATGAATGGAAATTTGTCTTTCCCATAATAGAAACGCACCAAATTTAGTTAGCCCCATATAAATCTCTTTTAATAATAATAATAATAATAATAATAATAATAATAATAATAATAATAATACGTAACATCTTTATCATCATTATTATAATGATATTACGTATCCTTAACTGTGCCATCGTGCCTAGAGTACTTTTCAAAACAACATCTAATTAAATATTTGCCAACATGTTTTGAGCTGGAATCTACTCTATTTTAAGATTTATGAATACAACAGCACAAGAATAGAGAGAGAGAGAGAGAGAGAGAGAGAGAGAGAGAGAGAGAGAGAGAGAGAGAGAGAAGAACCTCAGTCTTCCAGTCGTGAAGATTGATTATTGATCCTGATGGAAAACCTTAAGATGAAGTTAATGAACAGGAGTCTCTGGATGTTTAATTACTTCATAAGGAACAAAAAATTCTGAAAAACCTTGATCAAAATCTGGAGTCTTGACAGCGCTTCCAGGATATCATTAACGGCGTTAAGAAAGAGGGGACACGTGGGTAATGAAACATCCTGAAAAGTTATGAATACAAGCTTAGAATAATGTCATCAAATGACAGAAATGTTAATTATAATGTTGTTAGAAATATCTACGCTGTTGCTAATGGTAGGCTACGTTAAAGATAATGACTACTACTACTACTACTAATGATAATAATAATAAAAATAATATGGTATTTATATAGCAAAGGCAAGGAGGCGTAACGACCAATAAAATATGGAATTACCTACAGACACCCATGATGAAGGACACCGTTCAGATTTTCGAAAGTCTGTTTTCAGCTTTCAACTTTTGTCAGAAAATACAATTTTTGATATAATTGTGGATTTTCAGTGACCAACAATTTAATAACGACACTGTGAATGTACAGTATTTTAGTAATAATAAAATACGGGAAGTACTGAAACTGAAAATTTTGCACAACTATACTCTACAGTAATTTTGAGGCCAGGACAACTTTCAGAGAACTTGCAATTAACTTTACATGTGCAACAAGCGTCTTGACCCTATTCATATTGTCTTTAAAATTAAATAATGTATGGATTATAATTCTTACAGGGTTTTCCTCCTGTCACACCTTTAAAACCTTCTTTACTATCAACTTCCCTTTCGGCGCTGAATGACTTCATAGGTCCCAGCGCTTGGCCTTTCACCTCAATTTTATATTTTAGCAATAATAATATAGAGTAGACACTATATGCGGTACAGAGAATGAACTTAAAATTTTTTTGCATATATAATAAGACGCCTTTTCTTTATAAATCAAAAGAGAAAGATCGTCAATATTTTAATTTTTCCTGTCCACTCTAGATTTTCTCTGGAAAGAGGATAGCTTTATTCTGTCATGAAAATAATACGCACACATTACTGTACTTTAAATTCGAAATCACCAGAAATATACTGTATAATCTTCGTATGTTACATTCCTCCCGTCTATCATAAGTGAGGCATGATATCAACATAAAATGATGAATCGTCTCATTGCTCCTTATTACTGTATTGTGGTTTTGCCTCGTCACAGTATCAGTTTCACACCCAAACGCATTAACAACAGGTTAACACTTACAGTGCAAGATTTACATATAAAAACACACTGCTTGAACTTTATAGCAATACATCATTAAACGGTCAATCTTTAAGACTTAAGAATGAATACTTTTCACTTCCACCTGATAGGGCAAATTTTGCATTGGATATTACTGTCTTAGGGAAGAAGGATAATATATTTTACGAACTTTGTCTTCACATCCATTTTGGTATAGAGAAGATAATAATAATTTCTACTTAAATTTTAAAATATTAGCACCGCTGTCATGCTCACTGAAGATGGCAATTACTGTCGGCAAAAGCTTTCCAAGCAAGATTCTCGAATACCGAAGGAAACCCATGAAAATAAACTATACATTCATATCATGGACACTCAAAGGGAACAAACCACGAAAGCCTAAAAGTGAATATAAATTCATGGTTGCATAAGACTCTTCTGGAAAGTAGGGGACAGAGATATATCAGGCCGCATTTCCTGAAGGTCTCACTGGCTGTTAGACTGAGTAAAACTCTAAGCTACTTTATTATTTTATATAGGTCCTTTCCTGTCATACCGTCCCATGCCAGGAAAATCGCGAGTGGTTCAAAATGCACAGTTGCAAACTACCAAAATACACCCATAAGGAGACAAATAAGGCAACTTACTCGAAGTTCAAGATATTTAATAATCTAAGATAGGTTAACTGTTAGATGCCGAACGGCAGCATAAACAAAGGGAACTTGGACCTGCCACATATGTTCACTTACTCTATCAGATTAGATGCCACAATCCCATACAGTTAAAAACAAACATGACACATACTTGAAAAAAATCAGTATGAAATCGTAAAATATGAAAACATGTTAGACTTTCACACGCAACTTCTTTGTTTGCGGGCATATGCCTCTTGCTTCAGGTGGCTTAGCACCAGGACACAAAAGGTTGAGTCAAACAAGGTCACGAGCCCACTCCATCTTCTCGGGCGGCGGGAAGCGAGTCAGGTCTTTTGAAAATCGGCGAACTTAATCTCCCTCAGGTGGTATTAATTTTCTCTTCAAACGCGGTGCAGACTCTGGGATTCCTCCAGGATCTTCTGGCACTAAGAATGTTATAAAAAGTTTCCGAAACCTGAATAAATAACTATTCTGTATTTGGGATTCACTAATTATACTGTAACTAGAATGATTTATAATAATGATGCATAACTTCATTTTGGGTAAAAATAACAATAGAAGTATTCTGTACTGATCATTACTACTTGGCATTAATATAGCAGGATATAGTGCATGTATAAGCTTTATTAGAAATACATATATATATACACACATATATAATCGATATATGTTGTAACATTCACTAATTTTAAAAAGATAATATTTATGCTTACGAATATCAGGCGTTAAATAACTTATGAATAACGTACACCCAAATGGAATTACTCAATAATTCATCTACCTTACCCAAGGATCGAACCTGTCACCCCATCCTTACCACTTAACTGCAACGACATTAAACTGGTGATAATGGATACTAACTCAAGGGTGCTGCACTCAATACTGTGGGTATCGGTATGGGTATGGTTCGGGTATGGGTATAGGTATAAGTATGGGTATGGGTATAGGTATTAGTATGGATATGGGTATGGGTATGGAGTGGATATGGGTATGGGAAAGGGTATAGGTATAGGTATAGGTATAAGTATGGGTAAGGATATCAGTATAGGTAAGGGTATGGTATGGGTATAGGTATGGGTATAGGAATGGGCTACGGTACAGGTATGGACATTGGTATGGTACAGATATGGTTATGGGTATGATATGGGTATAGGTATGGGTATGGTATGGGTATGGGTACGGTACAGATATGGGTATGGGTTTGATACAGATATGGGTATGGGTATGGTACAGACATGGGAACTAGCAAATGCGAGTGATAGTTTAAATTATCCGTGAACGGAGTGGATGCAAATTTAATTTTCATGCGGTCTTGTAACGTGTGTTTGCAGTAAATAGTGGGATGTTACAAAGGAATGCTATTTCACGTTTGCTCTTTGCCTTTCTCATAGATTTTCTCGTGAAATAGTGGTCGAAGCTGGAAGAGAAGATGCAGACTGGAATATGCAGATGGTGGCATTTTAATCAGCAAAACTCCACAAGATTTACGAAGCTTTCTCAATAGAATGCATCATGTATACAGAGAAATGGGGCTCAAAATGAATCTGAGAAAAGCGGGAAAGAGTATGCACAGGGGGATGAAATTACACTAGGTGGATAAAGGAATAATGAAGTTGAACCTTTTAGATATTTACTGCAGTATAAATAATATTCAGTACAGGTTTTCTAGAGTTGGAAACGAGTGAAAGACTAAAAAAAAAAAGGCAAATTGAATAATGGGCAAGTTGAATACGATTTGGAAATCAGATAGACTGAAATGGCAAACGAGAGTCATACAATACGTTAGTATGGATTGTTTCACGGCCATGAATCAGGTGTGACAATAAAATTATATCGAAAGGGTTTTGCCGATTTGAGAATTGAGTTTTTAAGAAAAATATTAAGAATCAGATGGCGTGACAGAATTAGAAATTCTACCACAAGTGAAAATATGGAAGTTCTATATGTAGACAAGACAATGAATGATGAGAGGGAGTTGGAGATGGGTTGAACTTGTCCTACGTCTAATGCCGTGGAGAGCAGTACGTGACAGTTTAAGGTGGGTCCTGTGAGCACCGGAGGAGTTGTAAGACCCAGATCTACATGAATGAGAACCATGAAAAAGGATGCTGGTAATGAACGAAGACTTGTGGGAGATAAAGCACTGGGAAGGCATGAGTGCCACTTCAGAGAGGCTCTTTGTGTAGCATGGCTTGTGTGTTTTAGGGTTTATGTATTTATGAGGGTTTTGTTACTAATTTTACATATAACATTTGAAGTGTTAGACCATAAATAAATACTGAATTCGTCATACCCTGGAGAATAACGTAGACCCAAGCGTGATTATATATGGTCAGTCATCCTACCCTGATCAGGATTCGAACCTACAATTTTTGGGGTTGGAAGCAGGGTGACATGACCATGACCTCTCAGCCATAACCAGATACAGGTTAATTGAGACTCAAATTATGTTTCTACAGTCGAAATCAACCCACCTCCACCGCTACAGCTTAGTAATAGCTTTGGAACAAGTGGTTGTGTATGGTAATTGGTCAGTTTTACATACATATTTTTACTTTCAAATACGAGTTCTGAGGTCCTTTACCATCATAACATTGAAGAGGTCGTATCGCAGTCATTTTCATGAGGCAACTGGAGACAGGTGACTCCAAACCTTAAAACAATGCCTCTATGCTGTGATGGCCCGAGAAGTTCCAAATAAAATTCCCATGTAAACCGTCAGCATCTCTCAGTAACGGCGAAATAGCTTCTTTGTATAATAAATACATCATCAAACTACTGTAACACCTCATTTCCAAGTCAATCTTTGACCGTTTAGCTTAAGTACATGGTTGAATAACGAAGTCTGTTTAGAAACGGGATACAAACTAAAAACTAAAAAAAAAACTGATAACACAAAGATCGAGAGACTGAATTACCAATAATAAGTAAAAACTAAAAGCCAAAGAATTAGAGAACAAGGATTAACTCTGGAATTTATGAGAAAATTAAATACGGAAACAACTGGAAAGCACATTGCTAACAAATCAGAAACTAACAATGTTTTAAAAACACAGAACTATAAGGATTACTGAAAAAAAGGAAGTTAAAAAAACAAAATCGAAGATACTATAAAGCTGGAAAATCATGGAGTTAAAAAACAGTCAATAATAAGGATTTAAGTTGAAAAAACAGGAATTTCAAAATACAAAAAATCAAGGAAATCAATTAATGGAAAAAAGCAAATAAAGAAAACCGGGAAACCACGTGAATAAAATAAAGAAGGAGGTATTAAAACCAAGTCTTTAAGTATTACAGAATGGACAGCGTATTTAGATGCACAAGAAACTTTCCGAAAAACCTTCCTAAATACGAGCGTAACTTCATTATCAGTTTCAAAAAGTGATATTTGAAACCCGACCCTTCACGAGAAGAGATTGCCTCCACCTCACGTACGAAGTAGCGACACAAAGTTTAGTTTCCCTCCTTAACTCTGAATAACTTTGAAATCCTTTCAACTGTTATCCGGTGGTGATGATAAGGGAAAAACAAGTCTTCTTTTCGGAAACGTCAGTGCATTTCCAAAGGGTAATAATGTCACAAGAAAAAAAGTCGCAGAAAAAAAGCCACAATTTTGGTTAGGTCAAAAAGTCACATTAATTTATGGTAGCCGGTAATAAAGTAACAGGAAAAAAGTCAGAGAAAAAAGTCACAATTCTGGCTAGGAAAAAATTCACAGGAAAAAAAGTCACATTAATTAATGGTGGCCGGTAAAGTCACAGGGAAAAATTCACAATATTTCTCGGGGGTCATTATCTTTTGTTTAAGTTTTTACGGTAATTCCCAACGGGCTTTACTAAACACGCCGCAAAGGTGGATACATACCGGGTTAAAACCCTTGGGGGTCACTATCTAGAAAAGATTAATGTGACTTTCTTTCCCGTGACTTTTTTACCTGGATTCGAAAAGCGAGGGCTTTCATCTGTACACCCGTGAAAGCAATAAAACGAATAACCGTCCTGACCCACTAACCCAAAAGCTTCCCGGAAAGCGAAACAAAAATTCACACACGAAATCTCTGGCCCCACAACCATGCAATTCGGCTCCTCACGATCCATCTCATAAATGAGATCCGCCTCATGAATATGACCGATCTCATGAATAACATACTGCTTCTCCATCTAAGGAATAAGGCCTAATTCTGTTATGTCTGGATTCTGGAGAAAGAGAAATTTGTATTCAACAGGATTTTATCTTTAGCTGAATGGACCGTTACGCAGTGTGAATGAAAAACCAACATTGAATAAACTGTAAAAATGTTAACATTTTTTTACTATGTATAAAATGAATAGAAAACAGGGATTTGACAGAATCAAGAACAACGAATACTGCTACAACTGCACTTCATCTCGAATTCATATTCATAAGACAAACACAAAAAATATACTGTTGGCCTTGTTCTAAATACATTATACAAGGAAAAAATTATGTTAATTTGAAATCTTATAAAGACGTAAAATACAATTTTACGTCTCAAGTGGGCTGCCTATCATACGTTGCGAGATTTAATTTTGATAAGTGATCTCATTTCGGCTTTACTAGCATTTTGTACAGATTTCCCAACAGCTTTTCAGTCAGCAGAGAGAGAGAGAGAGAGAGAGAGAGAGAGAGTACATACATACAAACATATAGAGAGAGAATGTATATATACATACAAACATATATATATATATATAATAACAATATAATATAATATAATATAATATAATATAATATAATATATAATACATATAAAATCCCTAAGCAGGGGGATGAAGCACTTAACATCAATTATAATAATTCCTTGCGTGTAAATTTATTCACAAAGGTATAGTGAATATATATATATATATATATATATATATATATATATATATATATATATATATATATATGTTATATATATATATATATATATATATATATATATATATATATATATATATATATATATATATATATATATATATATATATATATATATATATATATATAGAGAGAGAGAGAGAGAGAGAGAGAGAGAGAGAGAGAGAGAGAGAGAGAGAGAGAGAGACGTTTGAAAACCACAATAAATGGCCTCTTCATACATCTACCGATTACCATATCTGATCTCTCTATCATATGACAAACTGCGTCGTCTTTCATGCCTGAAGAAATCTACGACCCTAAATCTGAGTTCATTTCGGAGAATTACTCCAAGAATTTTGTGAGAATGAAAACCTCAAGATTAGAATGAAGACAACTCGTCTTTAATAAGTAATAATGAAAGAAATTTGAGAGAATATTATTATCATCACATATAACAGAAAAAATTTAATAAAAAAAATAGACGTGTGAATGGCATTCCAGATTGAAGAAAAATGCATCAAAGACATCCGTTATACAAATGGCACTGCAGTATTCATATGCTGAATGCGAAATCTTAATCAGGCATGTATTATTGTGTAAATAAATAACATCATCTCAATATACCGTTACCATAAGTCGGTCGTAATCCTGGTCTTTGGGAAATTATAACAAAAGATCATCTTATTCATTACGAATACCATAATGATGTTGACATCACTGCGACCGAGTACCTTTGCTTGGATGCTGGACCTGTTAAAAGACTTGTATTTCAGTATTAGCCTTCATAAACATGAAGTAATAGGCCTTGCCTCTATTCCAAGACTGGCAGACTGGAAGACATAAGTATTACTTATATTTTACTTGGATTACGTCAACCAGTAACTTATTTTAACTGAATGCTTCGTGTACTAAGCTGAATGACTGTTTTGTGTACGGAATCAATGCCGGAAACTGGACGAGGAAGAAAGAACTGGCTATAAGGATTTTCATGAAACAATCACATCATCCATACATGCTTTACAAATACTTCAACATCCTAATGAAAAAAATTAGTATACGAACACTGGCAAAAATTCACTGCAAATTTTATTTTTTGAAGAGATCAATCCTCAATTGGCCCGAAATACTATTTGGTTAGTAGAAACTCTTTAAAACTCGAAGGAGATGATAATTATCATTCTCGTCTCGGCACTCAGAAGGAAATGGCCTCTTAAGTCCTGAAGGCATGTGGCATGCCGCCAAAGGAACCAAGCAGACACTGCAAAACGCCTCGTGTTTCCTGTTGTTGGTTCATGTGTGTTTAATGTACAAATACCAAAACCCAAATTTTCAAAGAGGAGATAGGGAGCGGGGAGCTCATTAAATGAAGGTCCAAATTTTTCTATAAGTAAATACTCCCCCACAGGTGAGTGGAGAGACGTTGTGTTTTCTTTAGAGGAAACACAGGCACTGGTATTGTTTGTAAATGAGATTACAACACAGTTGTATTTCAAGAGTATCATGAACCCATGACTGAAAGTAGAATTATATTAGTTGTATACCATAAAGTCCTTTAAGCAAAAGACGTTAGAACTGCTCTTTGTTGGCCTCTGCAATGCGAGACTTGTGGGATCCCTCATGAATGACTGTCTGCCTTGAGTTCCTCTCATTTGGCTGTAAGCCCTTGACAAGTCCTCCGGATTACGGAGGGGTATTCTAAGGCCGCCCTGGACCAATAGTGTGAAGATTCCCTTTAGAGACTTTAGGTATTATACCATCGGGACATGATTTAAAGTTCGCTGGTAGAATTAGTGGCAAAAAGGTTTGGTAATCTAGTTCAAATAAAGAAGGGATTATATTCTTGTTCAATAAACAGCAAGAATGAATGTGAGCAACAAAAATGGTGCTTCACAGTGTTTTATATATATATATATATATATATATATATATATATATAATATATATATATATATGTACTGTATATATGTATATATGTGTGTGTGTGTTTGTGTGTGTGTATGTATTCTATACGATTACTTCACAACTGTGCAAAGATCTTTCCTGCCTTGTAATTATCAGAGAAGTCTCTGATCGAAAAAGACCTCATAAGCATTTCAGATGTCTTCCATTGATCTTATCACGGACTTATATGGCTGGTTTAGACATGCCTGATTTCGCCATATATGCTGGAATCACAGAGTCACATAAGTGAAGATCCTCGACGAAGTTCGATCACATCTTCAATTAATTAGCTAAAGTGCTCTTCTGTAAATTATACAGAATGGTTTGATATGTGGTACCAATGCCGGGCCCAGCTCAATAGGTCTTTGTCAAAGGGTATTATTGATTTTATGCCTCGTAATTTTTAATCATTCAGTCACAATCAAGTTTTACGAGTATGAGTACTTCCACTCTTATACATATTTGGATATGAGTGGAAGAACTCATAAAACTTCATTTCAAGCATTTTTATGCATAAACTAAAAATCTAAAATTTTTAAAATCACCAGTGCAAGAGAGAGAGAGAGAGAGAGAGAGAGAGAGAGAGAGAGAGAGAAATAGTATCTTTCTGAATCTGTACGATCATAAACCCATGAATAAAGAATGAAATCTATTCCTGCCTGCCCAGAAGGAAAAGCAGATAAACAAGTGTCATGGCGAAGAGCCAATCTTCTTCCTTTGGTCCTAAACCAGGAAATTGGAATCCCCGGTGACTTGGTTTGGATCCTCCGAGGAGAATAAACCTTTATTCAGTAAGAGTGTTATTTTCCCCAGTATAAAGAATCTACCTTTTAAGGTTTGAATGACGAGAAACTGTTTTATACAATGAAAATAAAGCAAACGGACACATCAGTGACAGTTCCCCATTTTCAGTTTTCTGTAAAAAAGAAAACTATTGAGATGGCTTTGTCTGTCCGTCCGCACTTTTTCTGTCCGCCCTCAGATCTTAAAAACTACACTGAGGCTAGAAGTGCTGCAAATGGGTATGTTGATCATCCACCTCCAATCATCAAACATACCAGAATTGCAGCCTCTGGCCTCAGAAGATTTAT
>NC_089743.1:71729970-71824970 GCF_040412425.1 Macrobrachium rosenbergii
TGTTACTGAAACAATCACGAATAATTATTTGGACAATAAAATGAGTATCTTTACACTCACTCACTCTCACTCTGGTGGCTCTCGGGCCTCTTGGTGGCCCTTGACCGCTTGCACCAGACCTCTCCACGTTACACTGTTGAGTGCTGCATCTCTCCAGTTATTCTCAGGATTCTCCACTCCCAATTCTCTTAGATCTCTGAACACATTATTTTTCCATCTCATCCTCGGTCTCCCCACCAGTCTTCTCCCTTCTACTGATCCTTCCATAACCCATAACCACCTTAGGCATTCTGCCCTCTTCCATTCTAACCGCATGTCAAGCCCAACGTATCCTCTGCGATCTTACATAGCCGGTTATTATCGGTTGTCTGGTTAAGTCTCTCATTTCTTTGTTGTGCCGCCTTCTCCAAACACCTTCATTTATATCGAAAATGGAACCTGTTACTCTACGCAAAATGTTATTTTCAAAAACCAGCAGTCTCTGTTCTTGACGTTTAGTCAGTGTCCATGGCTCACAACCATATAGTACTACTGGCCTGATAATGGTGTTGTAAATTCTTAATTCGGTAGACCTTGTGATGTTTCTTCTCTTTAAAAGCAAAGGCTATCTTTTTTCTTGATAATTTACTGCCATTTTCCTACCAGGGTCAAATTATCTGGTGAATTTCTTGTTCACATATCGCTATATTTTAAATCCGTATGATGCAGTGTCGCCTCTTAATCTAAACTCAAATACTCATTTATTCATAACATTCAAATTTTTCTCCTTCTATGCATCCACCAACTTCTCTAATTATACTTCTTTACTTTCAACTTCTCTAATTATACCTCTTTACTTTCAGACGAATCATTTATTTCTTTCTCTTACCCTGTGCCTCAGATGTCACTGTTAACACATTTCCGATTCCTCTAGACTACGCTCCCTAAGGGCGTCTTTCCTCTCTTTCCCTTCCATGACTTGTTTCCCTGGAAGCTCTTTTTCTCCTGCGACGTTTCTCGTCACCTCCACGTTCCCTCATTCATTTGGCAGCGCCTGTCTGAACAACCCTCACCTGGTCTACACACTAGTTACGATCTCGCTTCCCGGGTGATTGAGTCTTATTTTCATTACTAATTATCTCAAACTGCATACATTAAATGAAGGTGCCGGAGATGACGTTGATGATACGAGAGGTTTCGAAAAGGCAAAGGAATTTAGAAATGATTCGATGAGTTTCGAAACTGAATGCAGTGCTTTTGCACAATCAATGGGTTGTAAAGTGGCGGAAAGGCATAGATGAATAGGAAGTTATTACAATTCTGAATATAAGCTGAAGAAGCAGGGATTCTAAGTAATGGAACTATACGTGAGAAACAACTGTGGTCATTTCAGGAGAAATGGAAATCAATAAGAGGTATTCATACCCGCCAGGAAAAATGAAAACAATGCAGGACATTAAATTTATACCAGATATAAATGAAAACAATGCAGGGCATTAAATTTATACCAGATATAAAACGGAACCTTTTATGGTGCTTTTACTTCCGACTATGTGTATATGATATAACTGCCAACCATTACTAGAGATGGCATCGTTTGTATTGCTTGAGTGGTCTGTCTAGAGAGAGAGCTTGGGCTGAAAACAGTGAGTAACATAAATCCAAAGATATTGACTGAAAACGAATAATAACCCCTGGATCCACAGCACTAATACGTATTCACACTCTAAATATTTGGATATTTCAAGATATTATTATTATTATATACATTATTATTATTATTATTATTATTCACAAGATGAATACTATTATGAAACAAGTCCACGAAAGCCATGAAATTCAAGCTTCCAACAAATAAGGCGTTCATTTGAAAGAAGTAACAGAAGGTAATGGGAAATGCAGAAAGAAGGGATCACTTATTAAAAAAGAAAATAAATAAATCGACAAATTAATAAATAAATAGAAAAAATGTAAGTAAATGATTAAAATACAAGGAGAATTGTATTAGGGTAGTAATGCAATGGATCTTCGCTTGAAGATCCGGTTACTAGTCACTGGAGGGCATCACTGACCCCTGAGACTCGAAGCACACATTTCACAAATCATAATGAATGAAATTACACTGGACACTCAGCACGAAACCCGCAAAAATAATATTGCCCGTAAGAGGAGCAGAGGAGATTATTTTAGGTAACTCGCCACTTTAAAAGCAAGTACTTGTCTTGAAAGCCGTTTTCAAGAGACACTGACTACTAGTGGAAGAAAGAAAATACAGTCGCATAAAATATTTTAAGACAAAATAGCTTTTGCAGAACACGCATTATAGCTTCGGCTGCAAGGCAAAATCTCTTATTTTGAGGAAAACACAAGACGGATTTCAAAAGAATACGAGTTACGGCATAAAAAGATATCGACATGCAAATTTAAAATGAAAAGGAAATAGTTTCAAAAACTATTCAATATGCAATGACATAACAAGTCTTTATTGCCAAAAGGGAACAGAATAATCACAAGAAATGATTTTTAGGGAAAGCAAAAATGTAACGTAAAACAGGGCTTAAGTTACTGATAGACGGAAAATGTCTGTTCGGTATAGGAAGAAAACTTCTGTACCAAAAGACATGCTAAATGTGTTCACAAAGGTTCTGAGTGAAGGTCGCAAACTTAAGTGACAATCGTTTTGATCAGTCTTTCCCCCAACACATTTCCATTATCTGGAATTCTCATCATTCTTCAGTGTTTCATGCATCACACAATCTTTCTCTTCTCAAGAGACAAATTTTCATCACTGAAGGAATGAAACCCTTTTTTACTTTCTTGCGAGACCTAGCTTGTTCTGGAAACTGCGCCTGTCTGGCCTCAACACAATAACAAAACATTTTAACTAAGAAGTATAACGTTACTTAAATGAGAGAATGAAATAACTGTAGAAAAGACACACATAAGAATTATTTGAATATCAGATGACAATTATGAGGGAAAACGTGGCCAATGAAAAGAATACACAGTAATACTGACTCTTTCTGCTATGATGGAACCGAAATGGGAGTAAGGTACCCAAGATCACCCTCGGGTACCACCAGAGGACAAAGACAACATGATTGGGTGACGACAAAGCTTCACCTTCATTTCATGATCTGAAGAACAGTGAGGAAATCGAAGAGTTTCAATCTAGGAGTGAATGATATGAAAAGTAATTAATCAGTTGACTCGCGCGATCGCAACTCATATTTATAGGAGAGCAACGCTTCTTGACGTGCGCGTTCAAGCACATTGTAAAGAAAAGCCTGAAGAGGTCGTGGGAAGGAAGAATCCTCCATTATTTCCTTTTGTAATGTACCTTACTTTTTAATTTTCATTTTTTCCCTCTAAGTAGTACACAAATTTCTTTCTACTCTTCGACTGAGCCTACTCTGAAGGGATTACGCTTGACACATATATGGTATTATAACTATCATTCAAGATAAATATTTTATTATCATCCATAGTGTTTGTACATTCTTATGGAATAAAACAAAATCCACCGACCGGGAGGCGAGAACTCCCATAACAGAATTCCTGGGGGCGAAAAACAAAGTGAGGAAAAACAAAAGAAAATCAGGACAATCATTCAAGCTCAGCCAAGAGATTATCTCGAGAAATCTTTCGAGTGATGGTCGTACAAGCAAGCGATGATTATAAAAGGCCAAAATGGATTTTATGTATGGAAGATAAAACGCGTTCAATATAGTATTGAGTACAGATATATCAAATATGCAAGACTGCATAAAATCTACTACAACAGCAAGACGTAAGGAGCTCATATATAAATATAGATATATGAATGCCTTTTAGTGTAATCCAACAGTACACTGTGAAGATAAAAAAGGCTCATAAAAACGCTACATACACGTTGCAACCAGAAGTCGTATCCGAAATATATAAAAGGCCAAAATGAATTTTATGTATGGAAGGTAAAACGCGTTCAATATAGTATTGAGTACAGAGATATCAAATATGCAAGGCTGCATAAATCTACTACAATAAGACGTAAGGAGCTCATATAAATTATAAATATAGATATATGAATGGCTTTTAGTTTAATCCAACAGTACAATATGAAGATAAAAAAGGCCCATAAAAACACTACATACGCGTCGCAACCAGAAGTCGTATCCGAAATATATGGTAGCAACGTGTATATATAATTTTATGGGTCTTTGTATCTTCATCATACATCTATACATACATACACACACATACACACACACACACACACACACACACACATATATATATATATATATATATATATATATATATATATATATATATATATATATATATATATACACAGATGACTGTGACAATGAGCCTTAGTCTCCATATGAATTGAAGCGATCTGTACGTGGCAAGAATGTTTTTTTCCTCATGAAAATGAAGGCAAGGAAAGAAAAATGCTAGAACCCTTTGGCCATCCATCGTCTTCCAGAGAAGAGGGAGAAGAAAAAGAGTTAAAAAGATCCCCACAAGATCCTGCCAAGACAACGGACAAGGCACTCCAGGCCTGTAGGAGGAACCCTCCGGTCCTTTCCTAATTAACAACACAAGTTCTTCGGTAACGTTTAAAGCCTATGAGTCACTAAACTGTCTTTCTCTTAGCAAGGGAATGCTCTGAAATTTGCATACACATTTCAGAAGCTGTTTACGAATTAGTTCATCCACTTTCTACGGGAAAACATGAAAAAATCGCTTGGCGTCCTTTGGTCCGAAGTAAATTTGACATTCACTATCTGGGGGTCATAAAGGAAAATTGAGTGAGAGAGAGAGAGAGAGAGAGAGAGAGAGAGAGAGAGAGAGAAGAGAGAGAGAGAGAGAGAGAGAGAGAGAGGATGAATGAATCTGAAAATAAAAACTTTCAGGTTCTGGACAATGAAGGGAATTAATAACATGACTAAATGAGGGGAAAATCAATATAAAAGTATAAATGAAGGTGGCTAACCCATCTGCTGACGTTATTAGATTCAGCAAACTGTCAATACAAAAAAGACTTGACTGAATAAAAAGGGAAAACAGAGATCATACAAAACACCAATGATGAATACAGAAGTGTGTTTTATGTAAAAACTAAGATATATGGAATTTGATCATATCTAACTCATAAAGCCTGCAACAACAAAGAAAATACTAATGGCAAAATGTGCAAATAAAAGACGTGGCCTATCATCTCGCCGATTATATATATCGTGAAACTATTTTTAAAGACAGACAAGTTGTTATTATCAGTAAGACTGTTTCCTGGTAAAGAAAATGATTCGTCAGAATTACAGTTCGATTGCCACTATAATTTCTTCAAAGCTGCCTTCTTTACAGCCATCTGTATTCTTGATATATTATTAGGATTATAACAGCTGCTACTGCAAATTCTGACTTTCCTTTCGTTTTCCCGTCTTTTTCATATACACAACCATTTAGTTACTTTTACTGTTCTTTACCATGATAGTAAGTATTCCGTTAATACATATTCCATTCAAAATAATCCTGAATGCAAAAACCTTGAATTTATATATGTTACCAGCTATGGAAGTTTTCTAAATCGATTAAACATTAACGGCAAGCGATACGTTAATATATTATGGGAGTTTCCGTTGGCATATTCAGATATCATATTTTCTAGCGAGTTTATTTATTTATAATTCTGTTAAAACTGTATCAATTTTGCTGGAGAATTTAGCGGATTTCGTAATTTCTCCACAACTCACCAACGCCAACTGACCAAAGAATCTGAGAGCAAATGAAATTCACGGAAGCCTCTTATGAAGAGAATTATCCAACAAAGAACTTTTACGACGATCTAATTCTTTAATGCACATAAAAGACCTTTCCTCAGATGGAAATGGGAGGGAGACACGTGGAAGAAAAATTAAATTTTAACCCATTATGGTCGGAAAACAAGTTAATACTCCTGGTCTTGAAATTATCTTTTTCTTTTTCGTGAAAATAATAAGAACATTTTTCACCATAAGTTCAAGGCCACGAGAGATCAAGAAAACAAATACATTACAAAGCACTTATAAATGCTAATTAATTTAAAGTATGTAGCATGGTGTATAATAAAGTTTTTATGGAAATACTTGTAGAAAACGCACCCAGGCCACCGACCCCTTAACTTAGGAATAGCAGTGGGGATGTAATGATTCTTCTGAAGATAAACGGGAGGTGATATGCAGAAAACAGGTAGAGCTGAATAATGCAAGAGTGGAAAGTGTTAGAATAAGTCTGAGTGTGCTTATGGACGTTACAGTTGAAGACATAAGAAGGTTGGCTGAGAGTCTGATATATGGGAAGACATTAGGAGTTGAGGCATTTACAAGTCAGATGTTGCAGTACAGTGGTGAAAGGGTAAAGTGGCTGGTCAGGGTGTGTAAGGCATGCCCGGATGAGGAAATGGTTCCAAAGGAATGGGTGACAGGGATGACACTGACAGAAAAGACTAGTAAACAGAAGGGCATATCTTTGCTTAGTATACCTGGGAAGTATTGTTGATTTTGATTGAGAGTAAGACAGGGTTCACAGCATGTTTGATAGAAGATGAACAGTATGACTTTAGACAGGGACGAGGGTGTGTGGATCAAGTATTAATCAAAGAATTATGTGAGAAGTTTGTAAGTCGTAGGAAAAAGCTATAAGTGGAGTACATGGACCTATGGAAAGGTAATGACAAAAATGATAAAGGCAATGCAAAGAGTGCTAAGGACATATGGTGTAGCAAGTGTATTGCTGAGTGAGATACAAAGTTTCACGAGGAAATGAAGCAAATTAGAGCTGTAGATAAAAGGCTGGTGAATAAGTGGACAATTTGGAATTGTTGGGAGGAAGGAGGATAGGAACTCCTTGAGAGGGATGGACAGAGAAGGGTTCAAAACATCCAAGAAGCGTCGAAGTGCTTGCAAGACAGGTGAATATCAGTGTGTCGTGAGGATATCTGTATAGGTATATAAAGCAGACAGTGTTGTGGAAATTTTTTAACAAAGGTTTAGACAAGATTCATGACCATGAACGAGTCCTTGATCGCTGTTTTATTAATTCATAGGAATCACCTTATAAATATGTATGTACATATATTTATATAGTGTTCTTCATTGAGAGTGGTGAGCTCGACTAGCACGCTGTTGGCCCAGCGTTCGACTCTCCGACCGGCAACAAGAATTAGAGGAATTTATTTCCGGTGATAGAAATTCATTTCTCGTCATAATGTGGTTCGATTCCACAATAAGCTGTAGGTCCAGTTGCTAGGTAACCACTGGTTCTAGCCACGTAAAATAAATCTAATCCTTCGGCCAGCCCTGGGAGAGCTGTTAATCACTCCAGTGGTCTGGTTAAACTAAGATATACTTAACTTTAACATATATGCATATATAAATATATATTATTTATATATACATATATATATAGATACATAGAATTACACACACACACACACATATATATATATATATATATATATATATATATATATATATATATGTGTGTGTGTGTGTGTGTGTGTGTGTATGTAGAGTGTCTCCATTAGGCCCTAAAACACAAGCAAAATTTTTAACGGGAATATAACAGTAACTGCCTCTGAAGAACTGTTCTCTAAATCCTACAGTATCATTCCGATAATGCTGCCGGTAAGAGCTTCAGCGTCTCACGGGAAAGTCATGATGAGCTTTTTATGGAGGTCATTGATGACTTCCGGTTTTGAATTCAGGTCGCGCTAGAGACTGTTTATTATGCCTCCCAAATCCTGGCTATAATTAGTTTTCCTCAGTGATGGGTTGATCACGCAGATGATATGCGTAATTCAATTTTCATTATTTTCGTGCATTTTTTGAGCACATAAATCTCTCTGTTCATCTGTCTATCTATCTACCATATATGTGTTTGCTGAGCGTGTGTGTGTGTGTGTGTATATATGTGTGTATGTATATATATATATTATATATAAATATATATATATATATATATATATATATATATATATATATATATATATATATATATATGTATATATATATTTATATATATAATATATACACTCATATATATATATATATTATATATATATATATATATATATATATATATATATATATATATATATATATATATATATATATATATAAATAAACACAAACACGAACACAAACACATATATATATACTTAGATAGACAGATGAACAGATAGATTTATGTGCTCAGAAAATGCACGAAAATAATGAAAATTGAATTACGCATATCATCTGCGTGATCAACCGATCACTGAGGAAAACTAATTATAGCCAGGATTTGGGAGGCATAATAAACAGTCTCTAGCGCGACCCGAATTCAAAACCGGAAGTCATTAATGACCTCCATAAAAAGCTCATCATGACTTTCACGTGAGGGGCTGAAGCTCTTTCCAGCAGCATTATCGAAATTATACTGTAGGATTTAGAGAGAACAGTTATCCAGAGGCAGTTACTGTTACATTCTCGTTAAAAATTTTGCTGTATTTTTAGACCACGTGGAGTTATTACAAACACACATATATACATATGTATATAGATTATATATATATATATTATATATATATATATATATATATATATATATATATATATATATATATATATATATATATATATATATATATATATATATATATATAATAACGAGTTTCGAAAATATTTCAAGAGAGATGAAAGAGAAAGTACTTCTCAGTAGAAAATGCTCTATAAAGATATGCACTTTAAGGCTTCGTTGTCGGTGATGGGAATTCTAAAATAACCATTCATCGTTAACACTGCTCTCTGGTGAGGGAGGTTGTTGACATGAGGATGGTGTAGTCTGGGATGTTGGGGGGATGAATTGAATGAGACAAGTGAATTGCTTGTCGTTTAATTATGATTCTTTTTCTTGCAATTATTCTGAATTTAATGATTAACTTAGAATAGCACCGTATGGCATTACGTATCAAGGAAATGGTGTTAATGCTGCTTGGCTACAATTACTTGTGATTGTTGAATTCTAGCGCACTATCCTGCTGCCTCATCACGGAATGGTTGAATCAGTAGTCATGACTAGGCCTACGCGTATGACTGGTGTCTGATGAGTACTTCTGATGGAGAGGGAAAAATTTTTAATAATACATTTTACATCTTTGATGGGGTTTCTAATGAATAAGCCTACTTTTGATGGATGGGAGGTTCAATTAGGCTTACTTTTCTTTTATTGGTGTCCAGCAAATACCATTGATGGAGAGGGAGAGGGTTTCAAGGATGCACGCTTTTTTTTCCTTTTGTCCAGTTTCTAAAGAATATATTTCACTGGGAGATATTTTATTCACATCGACCTAATTGCTCCAACTTTCTCCCCCCTCCTCCCGATACCCCTGATTACTCCAACATCCCATATACCGTCTTACTCGCCCGAGAGCAGTGCTAATGGGTAAACGGTTATTTTTAAAATTTCCCTCATTGGCAAACAAAGCCTTAAAATGCATATCTTTACAAAACATTGATTGGGACTGTTGCTATAGTAAAGGAGCTAAAATATGCAGAATGAGGCCACTTGGCAATGACTGACCTTGACCCCCAACTGTGCATGCACTAAGTTTTTATCGTCCATGCTCACTTCCACTCTTTCCAGTAGTGCTTGGCAGGAACGTGTGTGATGCGTGGTCGTCGCACTGACTATGATGGAGAAAGTTGAGCAGAGAATCTGCATCAAATTTTGCCAAAAGCTTGGCGATACCTGAGCACAGACCTATGCAAAGTTGCAAGAAGTGTATGGATAGGAGTGTATGAGCCGCACACGAGTGTACGAGTGGTTCATACGTTTTCAAGATGGCCGACAAAATGTCGATAGTGACGAACGCTCTGGGAGACCCAGAACAAGCAGAACTGAAAAAAAACATAGCAGTTGTGCATGCAGCGTAAGGGGAAATTGTCCCAACCACCATCCGTGAGTTATCGGAGGACATGCAGATTACGTACGGTTCAGTTCAGTCCATTCTCACTGAAGATATGGGTATGAGACGCCTGTCTGGCAACTTTGTGCCAAAACTGCTTTCAGCTGACCAAAAAGAGACAAGATCTCCCTGATTGCGTCGAGAACGACGACAACTTTTTGAAAAGGTCGTAACAGGTGATGAATCCTGGGTCTATAGCAATGACCCCGAAGCCAAGGCTCAGTCTTCGCAGTGGAAGAACCCAACCTCTCCGAGACCGAAGAAAGCACGAATGAGTCGAAGCAATGTGAAGACACTGTTGACCGTTTTCTTCGACCACAAGGGAGTTATTCATCATGAGTATGCTCCACCTGGTCAGACAGTAAACAAGGAGTACTACTGTGACATGTTGCGGCATTTACGGGATGCTATTCGTCGGAAAAGGCCAGAATTGCATGCGTCTGTCTGGTGAGTGGCAATTGCACCACGAAAACGCACTTGCCCATTCAGCGTAGCTTGTGCAGCAGTGTTTGGCCAAGCACAGCATCCCCCAGGTCCGACAGCCACCGTATCCCCCAGATCTCGCCCCTCGCAACTTTTTCCTCTTTCCAAAAATCAAATCCCACTTGCAAAGAAGAAGATTTCGGGACGTCGAATGCGACGAGTCAGCTGCTGGTTATCCCAAAAAAACGAGTTCCAGGAATGCTTCCATAAATGGAAACAGCGCTGGATAAAGTGTGTGGCTTCCGAAGGGGACTATTTCGAAGGAAATTAAATGCTACAACGGTACGTGTTGTAGTTTTCTTTTTTTTATAGCACCAGTCCTCCTGATACTTTATGATCACACCTCGTATATGACACATGGCCAAATTGATACCACAACACAATGCATTTCATGATAGTAGCAGCTATTGTAATAACGGGTGGACTGAAATTCCTGTTTTTTCAGTAACAGAAATTAGTCTCTGTCTATGCAAGGGTACATGTTTGGTTCAGTTTTTAGATAAGCTGAAACATTATACTAATAATAGTAGCCAAAACAATTCCTACGGAAAAAAGGAGAGAGAGAGAGAGAGAGAGAGAGAGAGAGAGAGAGAGAGAGAGAGAGAGAGAGAGAGAGAGAGAGAGAGAGAGAGAGAGAGGCCAGCCACGGGCGCCAGAGAGAAAGAGGACCTAGACGAGAAGAGCGGGGTCATTGATTGAAAAAATTACCTTCGTTAATACGCCATCATGGAAGGAGACAAAGGCTGAATCACTCCAAATATGAGGGGAATACTCCTAACAGGGACGAATAATGCCGTATAAAGCTTTAATAATGAAATGGAAAAATGATTTACAGCTTCTAACAACACAACCATTTTTTATGCAGATTAACCAATTTGAACTATATGACGTCTGCAAGAAGAGTCGGAAGAAACATGAACGCACAACATCCTGACAGAAGAGAGACGTTACAAAAAATTATGTGCAAGAAGAATGGTAGAATTAAATCGGAGACGAGACAGATTTTGGTAAAATTGTGTCTTGCAGGCAGAGTCAAATTACGTTTTGTGGCTCAATGGTAGCGCACTGAGCTGGCATTTGCAAGATCTGGGGCACGACTCCAACTTGCTGCTCACGCAGTTGACACATCTGTAAATGGGCAACGACGCCCAGGTGGAAGTCGGGAGCAGGGCTAGTTACCCTTCTTAATATTCTCTCAGCTTAATATGTATGTCGACCTTCAAGTCATGTCCCCAATGCCATTATATGGTTTAGGCCTGACTGACTTTGATGAGATCCAAGATCAGAATTTATTGATGTGTACAGAGCAAAATCAGACAGAAAGTGACCATCAGAAGGAGATACAGACGATAAAAAGGAAGAAATGTGGAAAGTTAATATATCTGCAAAACCAGAATATGAGAAGAGGGAGAATGGAGGTAACTGACAGAAATAGGGGAAAGTAGATGAAATGCCACAGCCCTCAGGAACATCACTACTGTTAGGATAAGGAACAGCCTTCACCATGAACAATGCCAGATTTAATGCGTTTAATTTAAAACGTTTGGTGTGAACTCATAAGCATGAAGCCTGGATTGCTAAGCTTTATGCCTCTGAGATACTCAGAGTGAAGACGAATGGTTCTCAAAAGTCCCATAAAGACCATGGCCTAAGACGATTGAGACATGCACTCCTGAAAGGAAGTATGGTATTCAAAAAGAATGGGGGAGTTAGGAGGTCAACATTTCGTGTTATTTCAACATTTCCAGGTACAACAGTGAGAATAGGAGAACGAGGTTACAGAGCAAACACAATGACAATAAACATAATGAAAATACTTATAGCGTCTTTGAAAACTCACATATTTTGGTGATTTTACTGAATATGTAGTGATAAATGTGTAAAAACCTCATGTTTCATCATAAGCGATATTTTACATACTGTTCCAGGATTTATAAACATATTGATATGAAAGTTTTTTTGTTTTTCAAACTCTAAAAAAACATAAAGTGCTCTCCTTTGATTTCTCAAGAGTGCATTTATAAGGTTCTCTGCATGGATGGCAACTGCTCGCATATCACTCTGTGTGGCTAAGGATTCGCAACAGGATTAAACCGCATAAATGTAGACTGACCACAGAATAAATGAAAATTTTTAACGTGCTAATAATTCTAAATATAGTACTCAATGGGAGGAATAAATAGTCCTTTTATATTGTAACAATATTATTATTATTATTCAGAAGATGAACCCTAAACATAAGGAACAAGGCCACAGGAGCTACTGACTTGAAATTCAAACTTCCAAAGAATATGATGTTCATTGGAAAGAAGTAAAGGAAGGTACCGGGAAATACAGAAAGAAGTGACCACTTATTAAAAAAGAAAAAATAAACCAACAAAGTAATAAATAAAAAGAAAAAGTCAGTAAATTATTAAAATACAAGAATTACATAAGGGTAGTAATGCATTGCATCTTCGCTTGAACTTCTGAAATTCCAAATGCATGAAATATAACCAACAAGAATATTATTGAACCTACTTTAATAAAGAACCATAGTGATTCAGTTAAAATAAGCCAAGGGATAACCTATAAAAACTTCACGTTTTTGTTGTCGAGGCAATTTTCTGTATCATCCCTAACATGCTCGCCTTCACTCTGTATATTGTTTATATTTCTGTTACCGTGGTTTTCCTCTATTTTTGTCGTTTTATATTTATTTTGTAACCTGCTTTTAGTAATTTCATCATTATATCTGAAAAATGCGCTGGACTAACATAAAAGCACTCAGCATCTTCAGACCTGTTATCGAGTAACACAGCAACACACACACACACCCATACGTCAATAGGCAAGCAGACTGCTTACATGAGCACTCACATACACATCACACTTGTAAATACACACACATGCTCTCTCTCTCTCTCTCTCTCTCTCTCTCTCTCTCTCTCTCTCTCTCTCATATGTATAAATACATATATATGTGTGTGTGTGTATACATACACACATATATGTGCAACTCACACACATTAATATATATATATATATATATATATATATATATATATATATATATATATATGTATGTATATATATACACAGCAGATAGACAAACAAAAAGATAAGATAGATAAGAAAGAGAGAAAGTGTGTACATACTCATTCCCACACACGTATCAAGTCTTTCCTTAATCAGAGCTGGCAGTGAGTTAGGAAGGATTAACAAACACCCATTGAGAGGATCGGATCTTCTTAGCAACTAAGCAGGAAGTCAGGTCCTTTGCAGCTCCCAAGGATATGCCAAGCGCAGAATATACTTCAGTTAATCAAAAACTGTAGTTTTGCTTTCAGTGCAGCTGCTAATGTGTCAAGTTATATATTTTTGATATGTGAGAAATGGTTATTCCAAATCTATCATTACTAAAAATGAAGTACAACATCTATCGAACTGAAAATGTACTTAAAAGCATATTTCTCGTTTGAAATATCATGGGAATTTTATAAAAATTTTTTTATGTATTTCCTCTGATAAGTTTCAGTCACAAACAGACCAATATGAATGACAAATTAGTCTAATGTTTCTATGCATTGTTTTATTAGTTTCATCATTATTTTGCTATTTAGAGAAGGATCTTAAATATGGTCTAATATTGAAATCAATGATCTTTCATCCTTGTACCTGTCTGACCAATGATAAGTCTTACTGTTAATTATTGATTATCATATAATCGATTTCCTTAAAGACTGTAAACCAAGTAAGATATCAACTTGAAACATCAATTTAATTTCCTGGTACATGAATTTTCAGTAATTTAAAGAATCTCTACGCAATTTGCTACATACATTACATATCATTACTGATTAAAAATATACCATTTCAAAATACCAGTTACTATATTTTATATGTTTGGCGCGACCTATTTACAAAATCCATATTCTAGAAGTTTATTACAGTATTACAAACTTGTTCCTTTTATGCATTTAACTTACACAAAAACAGGTAAAAAGATATATACTTTATATATCTACGCACACATGTACTCATAAAATATGGAAGTTCATAGATATATTTTTAAAATTTGAAAATTCTGGTTTCGATGCCGTGAGTATTTCGAGGTTACTGATTGTACAGGATAGACGAAAGACAAATCTGAACGATGCATGAGCAAAATGAGTCGCAGAAAATCTAAGAGTGCTTGTGAAAGAGACTGTTGGGGATGCGAGGAGGGCAACTACGAGACTGAAAGATATGAGGGCCAATAAGTCTGATGAATGAAAAAGCATAAGGAGTTGAAGGGATTACAAGTGAGAAGCTGCGTATGGTGGCAGCGTAGGCGAGTGGAGGACTTGTTTAAGGAAAGTTGGTTTGAATATGGGGTCTCATTATTTTGCATATCTGGGAATGAAAGGATCCAGGGCTGTGGCTGACAAAAGTTAAATCATAAAATTGGGAGTGTGGCTCATCTGTTTGATATATAATTACACGCACATATACTGTGTGTATATATATATATATATATATATATATATATATATATATATATATATAATGTATATATATACTTGAATTCACCGGAATATGTGATGCACGTATGAAAATTGAAGCACACTAACAAACCACTGACCTCTTTCTCAAGTGATGAGAAGATTTTTTCAATCGTTTGCATGTTCGTTAGTATTGTCATCCTAAAATATACATGGGAAGCTTCTACTAAGTGTCAGTAGATGTCTTAAAAACAATAAAAAAAAACAGATTTATACCTGTTTCTTTCCTGTCTCTCTTTCTCTATGTGTATGTCTATATATATATACATATTATATATTATATATATATATATATATATATATATATATATATATATATATATATATATATATATATATATATATATATATATATATAAACACATATAGATTTAATATATACATTATATATATATATATATATATATATATATATATATATATATATATATATACATATACATACCAGTGTTCGAAATTGTGCCCCCTCCACAGAACAAATGGAAAGTTATGAAGTTTTCTACTATAGCCTATCACCAAGTACATTATTTTAAGTTCCTATTGGGTTATTTTTCATTTTACATTTTCTTTTTGTATTTTCAGACTGAGTGACGGAGTTAGATACAGCCATGGCTAATGACTTGAGGAAAACCAGATGGATTGACCGAATCAGGTTATAATAACCTTCAGAGAGGGCACGATGTTGGTGCATCTTCATTTCACGTTCTGATGGATAAATACATTAAAAGAGAAGAATCCTTTGTTAAAAGAAACTGGAACAAAAATCCATATGACTGTCATCATGAAAAAGAGTGAAAATCTTGGAAGGCCTGAAGTCCTTTCTCAGGAGTCAAAAAGACATCATAGCTGATGCTGTGGGTAGACTAATAAAGTCTTTATGCAAATTGGTGCTTGAACTAGAAACAAAAGAGGGGAAAGAAGAGAATTATAGTACTGTATATCGTGAGTTGAAAAAATCTGAGTATCAAGCCATTTATATTTATCAGCAAGCCCAACATCACTCAGCAACAGAAAGAAGATGTGCATGGTTATGTGTTCATTTCTTAAGATTGGAATGAAGCTGACTTTCTCCATGTTGCCGCATCAGATCAAAATTCTTCATTTACACAATCAGGAAGCCAAATCATAAAAAATGACATCATTTGGGCTGCAAAGGATTTGATGATATCAGTGATGACGTGCTATCGCCAAGTTGTGAAATTTCCTGAATGTTTGGGAATTTTTCTGTTTCACAGCCAACGGTTATGTGGATCATCAAAGAAAAAGGACAGTCATGGAATGGCAAATACATTCGGAGAAACTGTGCTTGCTGGTGGAGTATTTCCTCCTCAAAGATCCTGAAAATGTAAGTTGTCTGTTGAAGAAGTCACATTTTGCATGATAAACAACATGTTTCAAGGCTCTTCAGACACAGGAGCTGCTTGAAACAGTGGTATCGATTTCTTCTCATCAAGTGAATTTCCAGGTAGCTCCCCACCTTAATGTAAAGGAAAACATTGATAGTATCTTAAAGGATTGTGTTGAAAACGTGCACAGTGAACTGTGATGGTATACCAAGCCTCGACGACCTGCGAAGAGAGGTGACTGAAGTGTTAGGGAACGTGGGGTTTGAGTCTCAGCTTTTGCTATTTGCTGAAATCATACCCCTCAAGAATGCAGGCTGTGGTACAGGCAGATGGAAGCCACACAAAATATTAAATACTCAGAGAGAAACTTAAATAAATACCTGTTCTGAATTACTTTTGTTTTTGTCCATATCAATTTTAGTTTATGCTGTAGAGGGAGGGGTGGGCTCTAATTTCGAAACACTATGTATATACAAAGGTTATCAAATGAAGATTCTTATCATACAAAGCGTCAGTCTTATGGAAAACTTCCTTATTTACCAAGTCCTTTAATGCAGAAACCTTGTCTCATTGATATTCATGACACTTTTTACCATGGACGTCCAAGGAAGGAAGCACATAAACGTTAATAAAGAAAGTTATATAACTCTCTAACAACATTAAATACTTGAATAAGACAAGCTGAGCACGTTAAATATTTCATAAAAACTAGGATAATATTATTGTGACACTTGAAATAAGATTTCTTTCATGGACAATTAAATTCCTGGTATAAATATTTCCTGTCCATTTCATCGCTTATTGTGAGTTTATAATATTTGCCCGTATAATCGGTGTGTGTATATATGTATATATATGCATATATATATATATATATATATATATATATATATATATACATATTCATTTATATATATGAATATATCTATATATACAGTAGATATATATAGGTATATATATACATTTATATATATATATATATATATATATATATATATATATATATATATATATATATATATATATATATATATATATACATGTATAAAACTGTAATTCTGAAAGGTGTACTTTAGTTTATATAAAAGTAATTTTATGTGATCAAAACGGAGCAACACTATTTACGACAATCAATATCAACCAAATTACATTGATTAATATTTCATTGAAAAATCGCAAACAGAAGAGACACTGTGCGTGGGTTACAGAAATATGATATTAACTGGGTGCTGAAATTACTAGAATGGACATTAATATGCCAGATTTAGTCCTAAAAATCTACTATTAGAACTTGGGATATAATTCTGACTCTCATTCGGCTTTCCAGCTAAGACCACCTGATTTATGCAGCTGCAAAGTTATGATTACAGGAAGATTACTTGACAGGAGAGAGAGAGAGAGAGAGAGAGAGAGAGAGAGAGAGGTACGGATTTTATTCTAACACAGACATAACAAACAAGAAGCATGAGATTTATGCTTTTACCTAAACGTACCAAACACTCAGAGAGAGAGAGAGAGAGAGAGAGAGAGAGAGAGAGAGAGAGAGAGAGAGAGAGAGCAACAACACTTAAGAAAAATTGAATTATCTTAATTTCCAAGACGCCTGACATCATCTAATTACCTCATCTCCTCCTCGTCATTTTTGCAACACTGATTAAAAGCAAAAGGAAATTTGCATACATATGAATTAGGAATAAAGTTGAACCTGTTCCCTAAGTCTTTTACGTCGTCGTTTAATCCAGAAAACATCCTATTTCCTTATTAATAAGTCATTCCACTCCTCTACCGTAATCTTGATTCCCACTTCCTGGTTTTTTATACAGCTGGTTCTCTTACGCGAAACCAAGAATTATTTTAACACCCACTTCTCATTCCACTGGAATCTTCTCAGTACTCAAGTAACTCTCAGGTGTCTTCTTCGGAGGCTGACCCCCAACTCTCTTTTTTCTTTCCCTTCTATTTTCATCTTTTCGTCGGGGCTATAACAAATAAAGGCACTGAGATGAAAAAGGGGTTAATTATCTTAATGGAATTTCAATATTAGATCTACGTTTCATATCAAAATTATATAATTATTTCATATACTATGATTTCTTACCTGTAGATCTGTCTATAAGTTCGTCCTGTTTACTTAAAATTTCTCTTAAAAGTCCTCAGAGAGTTTGAAAGTCGCTTTGAGTATGCATTGTCTTCTCTATTGTCAGTCAGTGTATCTAATATTCATGCCTTTTTCCAAAATGCATCAGACAATTCATGAACTCTACCCAGCTTTCGATAAAGATGGTACAGCTGATATAACAGTTGTGTGCAACGATTATATCTCAAGGTTTGCTATATAATCAAATAATAACTATTAATATTAGGCATTATGATAGTTGAGCCTTCTGGGAAATTTCTAAACAGTTAATATGGATAATTCCAGTAAGTTACAAAATTTAAACATAGTGGTGAAAAGACGAATACCTTCAAAAGAAGAAACTGGTAAACTAATTTCACCATTCAACAATGACTCAAGATGAGCTTAAGAAAACCCAAAGTCGACTTCAGGAGCCTATGGGGCGACGCCACAAGAAAACAGAAGAGGATACGTGTTATGGAGCAGACAGATATTAGAGTAGTGAATACATAGTCAAAATTCGAAACATTTTCAGTTAATGTTATATTCGGCTTTTTATCACCGTTCAATTTGCATTTTATTCTATGAAGGTGCAAAGAACGACATGTCAAACATGCGTTTATAAATCTCTTGGTTTGTAGTGATATGCATAGCCAAGAACTGGCGAGGAATGAAACAGGACAGAATGCTCTTTTCCAGTCTTTACAAGGGAACATGGCGGACGCAGTAAGTGTAATGAAAATTCGCGTTTTGCAACACATAAATTCAGAAACGAGATTTATCACATCGCGCGAGGTTGTTGTCCGTACGCAGAAGTGAGGAAGTCAGGATGAATCATAAAACTACAGAATAAAATATCCATTCCTTATACTTGATATTTTCCTTATCTACTCTTTAAAAGGAACTGTTTAATTTTCGGAACCCTTAAACTAAGATATTGAAATTAATATCTGACCCTCATATTTACCTCTCCATTTTTCACAATCACATCTGGCTCAAGCAATTGAATCGTAGATAAAACAATGAGAGCTATACTTTAACACTGTGCTTAGTATCTTCCGTTTCTTCTATTCTATAGCCCGAGCCCAGAGGTACTTCAAAGATTAATTGTTAACTTAAATCAGAAGCTTGAACTTTTTCCTTAACAAGACTGAAAGCAGGGGCCTTTGTCACTACGGACGATATAAACAAGTAAAAAATGCGCAGAAATTTCCTCGGAGCAATCGAGTTTTCTGTACAGCGTATAATGCTGTCGGAAACTATCAGCCACGACCCTGTGGTGGCCTGTGTTGCTGGCACCTATAGCGGTGCCAGACGCACGATAATGGCTAATTTTAACCTTCAATAAAATCAAAACTACCGAGGCTAAAGAGTGCAATTTGGTATGTGTTTGATGATTGGGGGGTGGATGATCAACATACCAATTTGCAGCCCTCTAGCCTCAGTAGTTTTTAAGATCTGAGGGCTGACAGAAAAAGTGCGGACGGACAGATAAAGCCATCTCAACAGTTTTCTTTTACAGAAAACTAAAAATGACCTTTACTAACTGAGGGAGGAGTAAACCGTAAACGGCCTTCGACGACGTCTGTTTGTATAAAGACCCCAGTCAAATGAAAAAATAATATTTTGGCTTGGAGATTAGAATATAAATGATATCTATGAAGTTTTTTTTTTTTTTTTTTGAAAAATGAACTTGCGAGGAGAAGACGCGTTTATACTGTCTCTAAAGTAGTTGCTGCCCTTGCAGGTCTCTTAAACTCAAAGCAAGTTCAGTTTAAAGATAAGTTATCAGCAAGTTCTTTCGACATTTAGACTTCAAACAAAGAAGGTAAGAGCTTGCAAACAAAACAAAAAAGGGGCTTCTTTTGATAAGTCAACTGAATATATATAACCATCCACTTTCACAGACGGACGGCAACAAAAAAGGCTTCGTAAGCATCAGAGAAAAGACTCACATAAAAAGTGTTCCGGTAAATAAAACAGTCGACAAACAAAGACCATCCTTTCTAAAGGGAAGAGGCATTCTTACGATGACTGTACATATACACACGTGTGCATCTCGTGAAAGTGTAGGTTTATGTGCGTGTATGTCACGACTGAGTGCACAGTGATTAAGGTTTTCCCTGTATATTTTTTCCTTTGGTTACCAAGTAATATCGTGAACTTAATTTTACTTTTAATACAAAATATAAAAAAAATAAAGTGAAAAAATTGAACAATGAATTTGATTTGTATACACGCAAATTTATACTGCATATGTAATGAATATAATGATAATAAAGATAGTAATATTATTGAGGATGAATCTTTAATGTGAAATCTAAGTGGAGAAATGAAAATGGTGCTGTAAAGAAACGACTGGACATAATAAGCTTTGTATTGTAAGGAATTTGTAAAGAATTGAAAGTAACTATTTTTAGAAAACAATCTGATTACGACGTCTAACTAGGGTACAGGATATTCTGTTGATGAAATCACTTTTGGTCAGAGACCTCTTCTTCATAATTTCTGTATTTGACGACGTTGACACTTGCATTGTTACTAAAGCTTACAGAATCGAAGAACGTTGTTAATTCTTTCGGGGTATGTTACACACATCGGCGTGGTCATATGTCCAGAATAAACTCAAATCTAACAACTTATTAGGTACGAGCTTGATGGCACGAGCTACACTGCACTGGAACCCGGAGCTGCCCGTCAGGTCTCCCCTACCTTCCCGATCCCCTTCCTACACCGCCCCCACCCGGGGCGGACAAACAGGTTTGCAGGAGGCGGGTGGATGTGTCATGTCTCCCCTACCTACCCTGCCCATGCGGGGCTGACAAACAGGTTTGCAGGAGGAGGTGGGTGTGTATGTCTCCCCTACCCTCCCAATCCCCTACCTACCCCGTCCCCATCCGGGGTGGACAAACAGGTTTGCAGGAGGAGGGCTGGATGTGTATGTCTCCCTACCCTCCCGATCCATTCCCTACCCCGCCCCCATCCGGGGTGGACAAACAGGTTTACAGGGGGAGGGTGGATGCATCATGTCTCCCCTACCCTCCCGACCCCCTACCTACTCCGCCCCCACCCGGGGCGGACAAACAAGAAAGACCCACTCGGATTTTATTATTAAAGATCGCCACTTCACATTTATTCATAATTAATGTTATAATACGTTAATCAATAAAAGTTTATTCTTAATTATGTTCAAGTGACTTCTGTATTGTTTTCGTGCAAACTATGTTATCAAGCTAGTCCTTTTGTGACAGTTGTGAAAAACCACAGTTGGTTATCAGCGTGCCTGGAGTTGGTCTGAAATAGAGTGAGTGAGAACGGAAACGCGGGAGATTCATGAGGAAACCCTGCCTGAAAAAACAGGCTCCCCATACATTCATTTTTATAAATAAAACTGAAAATGCAGAGATAATTTCATTTCAAGATCTCCCCACCAAATTCATCCTAAAACACACACACACGCACATACATATATATATATATATATATACGTATATAAAGCAGGAACAATTTTCAATTTTCCGCTTATTCTTTTTTTTCTGAGGGGAAAGACAAACTGGATTAGGAAAATTAAAAAAAAAATTAGGATAACAGATTTATATACAAAATATATTTACGTAACCGAGCATTAATAAAACTGTATATCTAAATATACTCATACAGTAAGTATGTATCTTCATTTATATGTACATATACGCTGGTATCACAGACACTCACTTGTAGCCACATGTAACCCGCTCTGAGGGCATAAAAATGACAGAACTGGGGTAATGGAGCATGTAAACTGGGGCAATCTTGGAAGAAATATTTGATCTAATAATGAATATGCCAATTGTTTACATCAATTTGCGTATTTTCTGCATCTCACGAGGTTTCCAGAAGCAGCAGATCGTCCAGGATGACTCACAAAACCTTAAACGTATATCCATCCATTCCTTGTCACTTACTAGTTTTCCTATCTGCCCTTTTAAGGAACTGTGAAATTTTTCAGAGTCCTACTTTAGGAGTGAATTGAACTGAATGTAGAATTTAGGCCAAAGGCCAAGCACTGGGACCTGAGATGGTCATTCAGCGCTGAAACGGAAATTGACAGAAGACCTGAAAGGTGTAACAGGAGGAAAACCTCCCAGTTGCACTATGAATCAATCGTTGAAAGGGTGGAAAGTAAGATGGAAGAAAGAGAATATGAAAGGAGGTACAGGAAAAGGAGCGAAATGGGTTTCAGCTAGGGGACGAAGGCACGCTGCAAAGAACCTTAAGTAATGCCTACAGTGCACCGCATGAGGTGCACTGACCGCACTACCCCCCTACGGAGAATCCTACCCTAGGGAATGGAAATACATTTCTCACTCTCTGTGAGACCTTTCTCCGTTTCAGAATCATTCCTCTACAGCAAGCCGTCGAATCTTAGATAAAAACAATGAAAGTTTTGGAGGAAAACATTTGAAAAATCATTTATTACGACCACCACACGAACAACAACAGGAACAATAATGAGAAGAAGAAAAGCAGTCACTAGAGCATCACACAGAAATTTCCTTTGAGTAAAATACCAAGCATCATATGGATCTGCATTCAAATGCAATGGCACTCATTCGGGACCAAATATTGCGTATAATTACAATTCCACCAGCGATTCCGATAATGAGGTTTTATGAAGAGTTGCGATATTGACCCTCCCGACGTAATGGTACCGAAGCACTTTTCAACCTTCACCAGAATAATACAGTTTACAGTTCATAACGGGAAGGGAACCGAATCATTTGTCTTTTTGGACGAAGCTCCGACCAGATCGTTAGTGTATCAAATGCTGGAAGACCTTTGCGCAGCTTTATAGATTTAAAAATTTAGAAACTAACGATGCACAATATGATAAGAGACAAATTTTATAGGCGATAATGTGAAATACATTTGTAATAATATGTTATTAAAAAGTCTTCTTCAAATTTTCCTTATTTAAGTTGGTGACAAAAGTTCAAAGGCATAAAAGGGAAACTTCACTCTTAAAACAAAATTATTCTGTTATCCAATCAAAGATTTAATTAAATACCATAATTGTGTATGGATGGACTTCAATATAACAAGAGGCTGTGTCTCAACTTTCCAAAAGATGAAGAACTTAAACGTATATGTAAAACAAACTATCAATGTCACGGAACTGACGCTAGCCTTAAATTAGCTATTGCTGTATGCAAGAAAAATAATAACTTTAGGCTCTTTCTTACAAAGATTAACTTGCAGATAGACAAACAACCTCATTATTTATTGGGTGATGGTATTTTCAAATAAATATGTTGGTCAATTACAGAGAGAGAGAGAGAGAGAGAGAGAGAATTCCTTATTAAGTTATTTGTCTTATTTTCACTATATTAAAACATCTCTCTTAATTGTCGGAACCGGATTAATTTAATTTTTACTGTCAAATACGCTTTATTCATTAGAACATGTAAATATAAAACAAAGATAAAACATTAATTGAAATTTGTACCTTTCACTTTGTCCTGTACCTGTGCATGATTTTTCTATGTACTCTGAAAGCTACATAACATAACTCACGATCACTGCTCCTTTCTTTTTTATGACGTAATCTTTGTTTAGGAGGTGAGAAATTATTCTCACATTTAATGCCATTAAGAGCTTTGTAGAAACACTAACCATTGGTTTGACCATAATCCTTTAATTTTATCTGTTTTGATAAATTTTTAACGTAAATAATTGTGACTTTTTTTTGATTTTGCTCTGTCACGAAAATCTGAATTAGGGTCTATTTCCCCCACCCAGGGTTTTTCTGCATTTAAGTGACATCTCGCCCAAGAATGTTGTTTTCTTATCTTTTCATGTTTTAGTCATTCGACGTTTCGTCGTCAGCCCTTCGCTTGTTAACTTTTTCTCGCATGCATTATAGGAACCTTTTGAGCGAGTATTCGAGAGCGTGCTCGGCTCTTTCATGTCGGAAGGACAGCTCGGCTTACGGCTTTACGTTGGCAGCACTTTTGGGAGAAAAAGATCACGGCCTTGGATTATTTTTGGGGCCCCTTGGTGCTTGCCGAGATTCTTGTACCTTCGGAGGATTACTTCTTCTTGGATCTGTGGAATAGGTTACGTTCCTGTGGTTCCCGAGTTCTTGGCTTCTTAACATATTTATTACATTATAATAAGATTTATATATAGAGCTAGTGATATCATTTATACAATTTCATTCAACATTTCAGCCAACTCACATCACTTCCTATCGTCTTATCCCCCTACTTACTATAGTTCCCTTCCAGCCTGGGCTACATACTTGCGCTAGGATTTCCGTTACATCGGCTTTTGCATAAAGAAGCAAGCACAGCCAACAATGCAAGAGCAGCGAGTGCCTTTATAAGTGTGAAGTTCATAGGATAAACTAAAGTACAAACATTCCTCAGAATATATCTTTGTTGAAGTACCAAAATTAACAGACCTGGGTTAAGAAAACTTATTAGGAGGGAGGAGTGTTTCGTCATTTAAACTCAAAAACCAGTAGCTCTGCAGAAATTGCACAGTCATCCGCCTATGAGTCAACTAATGAACTTAGTACATTCGATATAACGCTCAACCCAACTTAAGTGAGGGCCAATGGAACTTAAGTTTTGAGAGGAGAGATAAACAGATTCGCAATTTCGGTGAAACTACTGATGTCTGGATGTCTGAAAGTTTCTTGACAAAATAAGAGAGAGAGAGAGAGAGAGAGAGAGAGAGAGAGAGAGAGAGAGAGAGAGAGAGAGAGAGAGAGATTTATCTCCGTTAACGTCAAACCTTTGTGAGAAAACATTTGTATTGACCACACGCGGTTAGTCGTCTGATCTAAAAGAAATTTTACTGGCTAAGAGTGGACATAACCTTCATTCACACTATTTTTTTCCACAAGTAATGATTAAACTGGACTGACAAAATCTAGGCAATGGTGAATACTTCTCAAAGTATAATTTGAGATTAGTTTTTTTTTGCATACTTCCACCTAACACCGTTGTGTGGTGCACTGTCGAGAATAGATGAAGTCTTTCATTTTGTCTGATGTTCGAGAACCTTCGATTAATACACGTTAATTTCATATATATTTATTTCTGAAGATTAACATACTGATGAGGTTTTGTAGGTTTTATTCATGTTTAAAAGCGTGTTAATTACGAATTTACTTTGAGGTTTTATACAACCTGATTTTTTCTTGCAGGATGTTTTCCTGACTGCCAGAGTTGACCAGGATTATTTAATATCTGCTACTGGTAATTGCAAGGTGTCAGAATAAGAGAGAGAGAGAGAGAGAGAGAGAGAGAGAGAGAGAGAGAGAGAGAGAGAGAGAGAGAGAGAGAGAGCTTAATCTCACTTCCCCAGTCGTTTCCCGCAGAACAGAACTCATTTTATCGTTCACTGCATGTGAGGAGCCGTTCTACGGACATTACGATCGGCCTGAAGTGAAACATACGGTGCAAAGTACTGTGAATAAATTTTATATTTTTTCCTTTTACTTGGTGTTTTAATCGGGCCAATTATACAGCCACAGGCCACATCTACCATGACCTCCTATTTCATACACTGCGTGATGGTTATGTTTAAGTTTCTTGAGCCTGAAACATTTCAAACAAAGCTGAGCAATCCAACCCCAAAAGGTCCCTTCTCTCCAAACGTTACATTCCTAACTCCTAAAACCTGATAAAAAGTTTCCAGTTATGAGACCCACCCTTGGGTAAAGCTTTGTTAAACTCCAAAAAATGTTTTTTTGTGGTCCTAACAATAAACAGAGAGAAAAATCGAAACAAAATATAATCTCCGTGGTGGAGGTACTTAGCAGCCAAATATGGACTAATTTATCACGGTTGGGAACTTTCACTCTCTCCCAATGGCAAGCCCAAACCCTACCTCCGAAATCAAAGGCATAATGGTTGACAAGTACTCTCGCAAGCTTTAATTATGTTTCTCAAAAATATCTAAACAAACAGCCAGCAACTGTACTGGACTGGAGAATTCTTCAACATTTGCAGCTACAACAACAAAAATTTCTGTTTTAAACAAAATAAAAGCATGTTTTTCCTTGAAATAATGGAGTAAAAGTGTCTACTATACATTATCAAACGATCTGCGACAAACCTGCCTTGGTTCAGAGAAAAATACTGTTTGAGAAATCTTTAGATGTTGTAAGAACAGGCAAACGGAAAAAAAGGAGGAAACTTAAAATTTTTCTTCCCCCAACCTGACAGCTTTCAGAGACTTGAGTGGAAGTGACTCTTCACTCTCGACAATGGATCCTTATGGCTTTCCCTGTGATTGAATGTGGAGCGTTCAGGCGATTCCTTCCACTCAACTCCTCCACACTCGTCCAAAATTTGGCCCATTCGATGACTCGCAACTTTGCCCACCTTTATCTGCCAACTGATTTTGCCTCAGTCATTGCACTGCAGTAAAAGACTGGGTTGAATAACATGGACAAATATTTCTTGCTCCTGGAGAGGATTTATTATTGTTATTATGTTATTATCATTATTATAAATCCGCACTCTTCAGGCTGTCAAGCCGCGCACTGGGACACTTGTCATTCAGCGCTGGAGACAGTGAAAAGGGGTTGGAGAGGTTGTACAGGAAGAAGAGACCCAGAAATTAAATATGAAGTACAAGGATCTAAAGGTGATATTGGGAAAAACTCCACAGTTGCACGAAGAAGTAATAGTCAGACGGGCTGGAGAGCAAGAATGAAAAAAGGAAGCCGGGAGGTAAAAAGGAAGCTGCAAACACACTTTAGTAATGCCTACAGTGCACCACGTGAGGCACACTGACGGCACTACTCCTCTACAAGGGGAAATCTATCGACGATGGATTAATTCATAATTACTAAGAATTAGTATTTTGAGTAATTTTGATATATTTCTCCAAATATTAAATTTGATTCGCAAACTAACCTCTCACAACAAAAATCATTCTTTTATACAGCATTTGGAATATCTGTAACTTATGGCATATCGTTTATTGATTTTATCCCCCATATATTCAAACAGATCTACTGAAATTCCAGCCACATAATGATGAAATAAACACGAATTTAATTCCATGGACACAACATTTGGAATATAAATAAACTCTGACCATATCGTATATTCATTAATGAATTCCCCAGAGCGTCATTGAATACAAATTGACCCAGTGGCCCTCTCACAGCGGTTAATCTCCCCTGAATTAACAAGCAATGGAGCTGCACAGGTAAAACTGATACGGTGTATTTCGGTATCACATGACGAACGCTTTCTATATTTCTGTCTGAAAGGTCTCCGTATCCATTTGGCACTTTCCTTCACGTGAAAAAAAAGAAAAATATAAGAGTTGACAAACGCGCTGAGGATTTTAGTTCTTTCATCTCAGTCCAAAGAGAATACTTTTAAGAGAATTATTATAATAACTTTATGTGAAAGGATTTTTGACAAGGGATAACGAAAGAAAGAATGAATCACGGAATCTAAGCTGTAAAACAAGAACTGGGGGATTTTCAGCCATTCAGTGCTTAAGGAAGTGAAAAGAGCGAGTTGGAGCGGTTGGACAGCAGGAATAAAGAGATCCAGAAAATAAAGGAGATAAAGTACAGTGATCTAAAGGTGAAGCTAGGAGAAAATCTTACAGGTGCACTGGGGGAATAGGTAGAGAGGTTGGACGGGAAGAAGGAAGAAAGTAAGCGGGAAGGAGGTCAAGTAAAAGGCTACAATGTCGGTACAGCTAGAGGCCAAACACACCGTAACCATCCTTCAAAGAGGTTCTTTTTATTTATTTATTTATTTACGCAGTTGTTGCCCTCACTTCGATCAAGTTTGTAATTATTGCTTTAACTACTTTACCTACCAAACCTACAAATGTTAAAACTCACACCACACAAAAATATATATAGTATATATATATATGTATATACACACATACAAATATTATATATGTAAAATATTTTATATATATATATATATATATATATATATATATATATATATATATATATATATATAATCTTATTAACAAGCGATTTATGTATCACATCAGCACAGGTGAAAAAATAAGGACTGAGTGTAGTCCTTTGAATCACTTTACACTTCTTTTTCTCTTCAGGTGAGTTTCTCACGAATAAAAGGAAATTATTTTCGTTTGCTTCCATTTACTTCTTTTAGTGGACGGACTGTTTCTTTACCTACTGGCGGCGTCTTCAGGACCAAATTACTAAGTGACATAAACAGTTTTTATTAGAACATGCAGACTTAACAGCTAATCCTAAAATGTAAAATATGACGTCACTGGATTGATGAACTTCTATCAGCCGACAGGTCTCATTCTCTCGCTCGTAGTCTGAGGGGCAGCAACGGCATTTCTGGTACTCCGTTGGACATGCCCTATGCTACGGCGTGCAACAGAGGGCGTAAGCGAGGGCGTGTGTCCGTCTCTGGCCGATAGTTTTGATCTGCTCCATAGTCGGTATTTTGTGTCGTATTTGAGAATGTTCTGTCGCCCGTTCCTCCCTTCGGATTCTCACAAATGTGTTGTGGTTTCATTGAAGAAGGGAGGATGAAGTCTGTGTTCTTTTGTATGTTTAATGCAGGCCGTTGTTGACTCATACTCACAGCTGCTACTACTTGCAATCTGTGGAACCAGGTTTCTCTATGCACGATCTCTGTGCTTTCTATTAATTCTTCCGGTGTCGGTTTATGGTCGTGGTCGTCTACGTAATGTTGCAATATTGCCCCTTGGTGGTGGTGGGATTGCAATCGTCTGCGTAGAGTGGTAGTGGTGCGACCTATGTCGCAATTGTTGAGGACTTGACATGCCCCTTCGGTACATTTAAATTTATATACTACCTTGGTCGACTCCCACATCTCTCTACGAGGAGTCGTACTACAGTATTCCGTATTACGAGAGTGATAACCAAGTTCGGGAGGCAGTAGACTCGTAAGGAGACATTATCATTAGGATTTGTAGGCGTGGCACAGTTGGCAATTATCCTTTTCATGGCCTTGATCTCATCCTTAAACTGGTTATGGTATGCTGTTCTGCAATATGATACTGTTTCCTGGTGGGGAATATAATATGATGTTTCCTGGTGAGGAAGATGTCGTTGCAGGGTGCTGGCATAAACGTCCAACTGCTTTCGTTTGCAGCTTTCTAATATAACAGAAAGCTCGCACAAAAACACACGATTTGGCAGAAAGACAGACACACATACACACATATATGTGTGTGTTTCTCTCTCTCTCTGTCGGTTCATCTGAAATATCATCAGAAATGTTGCTGTTTGCTTAGATTTTAACACTTAGACTACTTATGTGAACTGGTAATACCTCATTCTCCTAAATAGATATTTCTTGTTGACGATATTCTGAGACGTATAAAATAATTTACAAGCCAGGGGGTTCATTTGGACAATCGTCTTAGAACTGGCAGATTACTGATATAAATAATTTGAGAAAATATATAGAATTATAATTACGCTGAGAACAACAAAAATATCAGTGCGACTGACCAAAGCACAAAGCAAATAATATTAATGGATATGCTCTTTTAAGCGTTGATAGATTTTCCTAAGTGGATGAAAATCATAGATTCCTGGAAGTACAGAATGGGAACCAAAAAGGTGCTCAAAAATAAAGGTGGAAGTGGCCCAGGGGAAGTGTCTGATTAAATTGGCTGACTTTGTTCGAAAAATGGAGACAAACAGAAAATGACACTAGATTTCAAGTATTTCATGAGATGATTATTATTATTTTTATTAATCAGAAGATGAATCCTATTCATATGGAACAAGCCCACAGGGGCCATTGACTTGAAACTGAAGCTTCCAAATAACATGATCCTCATGAAGAAGTAAGAGAAGATAAAGGGAAATACAGACAGATCTCACTTATTAAGAAGAAAAAATAAATTAATAAATAGATAAAAATGTACTAAAATGCAAGGAGAGTAGCATTAGGGTGGTAATGCATTGCATCTTCGCTTGAACTTTTGAAGTTTCAATTGCACGACATCCTCAGGGCTCTGTCCCACAGTCCAACGGTGAGGAATAAATGACCTCTGGAACTGAGAAGTCCGGACAGGAGGATTCACTACGTATTGGTGCTGCTGTTCAGCGAATCTAGTTGCTCTCGACAGGAAAAGGGAATGAAATGGAAAACAGAATTTAGGTCAAAAGCCAAGCACTGGGACCTATGAGGTCATTCAGCGCTGAAACGGAATTTGGGAGCAGAAAGGTCTGAAAGGCGTAACAGGAGTAAAACCTCGCAGTTCTACTATGAAACGAATGTTAAGAGAGGTTGGATAGCAAGGTGGAAGAAAGAGAATATGAATGGAAGTACAGTAAAAGGAAGCAAAGGAGTTGCAGCTAGGAATCGAAGGAACGCTGCAATGAACCTTAAGTAATGCCTACAGTGCACCGCGTGAAATGCACTGACGGCAATACCGAGCAGGAAAAGTGGATCAGGGATCAACTGTGAATATGAAAGACCTCTATTAAAACACAACTTACGAAAAAGTGACAATCAAGATGTGTAATGTACCGAAGACATAATAACAACAGCACTGAAAGGAATACTTTGCGAATGGTAACAAATTAGCCATTCCTTCTGGCTTCCAAAACATACCGCTTTTTTTTCTGAAGAAATTTATTTTGCCGCATGATTGAGAATCTTTGCTTTTCACTGACATTTACGTTCTTCTGTTTCTTGTTAGGTATTTTTCCCTTCCTCTCATGAAATACCCACATGTTTCAGATTACCAGGAAATGTTCCTGAACCATCAGAGCATAATAAAGGGCGAGGAATCGAAATGGCATTTCATGTCAAATGATGTGTTCTGTTAGTTGCGTCTGTCTCTGCTTGTCTGTCGATATGTGTGTTAACTTTTACCCTGTCATGCACACACACACAAACACATTGATGCACACACACACATATATATATGTATGTATGAGAGTATGTATGTGTATATATATATATATATATATATATATATATATATATATATATATATATACTATATATATATATATTATATTACATACGTGTGTGTGTGTGTGTGAGTGCGGTACTTTCTGGTAAAGAACAGACGTTGGAAGTGATCACCAACTTCTCATTGCCACACAAGAGCTGAAATTAAAAGGTTATCAACAAAGATGACAGTGTCTAGGTTTGACACAGTAAGCATCTTGGAGATGAATATCAGACGCTTTTGCAACTGAACATCAAAATAGATTTGCAGTTCTATAAACCGTATCTGAGGAGGAGCAGACTATTAATGAGGACTGGTTTAACATCACGAGAGTATATCAGTCTGTTGGAATAAAAGTACAGGGATAAGGGGTAACTAAACAGAAACCTTGATTATCAGTCGAGACCTGGGATTCTGAAAGTAGACAAAAGCAAAAGGCACAAGTACACAGTTCAAGGAGGAGATGAAGAACTTAAGGTAGGAAATGCTAAGACTCAAGTCCAGACAGATGAAGTTAAATGAAAATCCACAAGAGATTAAAGAGAATATTTGAACAAACAAGTTGATGATCCTGACAGTCATGTATTCAAGGAGTGACAGTGGTGTTAGGGATGCCCACAGACCTATTAATGAAATATCCACGGGCGAAAAGAAAATGAGGAAAATACGAATCAAAATGAGGAATAGGTAATGAATTAGAGACATGAAAAGGATAATCTAACCGATTCACCAGAAGTTGATGAAGACCTGAATTGGAGATGATAAACACTAGGTCTTGATGGAACTATTACAGAGATGATTTTAGCCAAAATTGAGATGACTCCTTTTATACTAAAGACTTTTGCGGAATAAGGGATGAGGAAAAAAAAGCCTGATGCCCAGGAACTGGAAATCATGACTAAGGCAACAAAGAAAGAGAGGTGACCTGAATGAACGTTGTCACTACTGAGGCATTTCTTATTTGCTTTTGCTCTTCTCACAGAGCGTATGATGAAGAAAGTTGTCGGAGAAGGAAGAGATGGTTAAGATTGGAGTAACGACAGAAAATTAAAATATGCAGACGACAGCGTTTTAATTAGCAAAACACTACGACATTTACAAAGCTTTCTTAATTGAATACATGAAATATTTATAAATCGGACTCAAACTAAATCTGCGAAACAAGTAAGTGATGACAGAGTATAACAAATGGACGAAACAGCATTCCATGGACAAAGGATTCATGAGGTTCTGTCTTTCAAATATTTAGGGACAGTATACTCCTTACAGGCTCTATTCAGTCTGAATAAAGTGAAAAGATAAAAATGCCAATCGTACAATGGCAAGATGAATTAAATCAAACATACTGAAACTGCATGGGAAAGCGAGATAATATTTAAGTCCAGTACGATCTGTACTACTATACGGATATGAAACATGGGATGACAATGGAACTATTTCTAAAAGACTTTGTCGATCTGAGAATAAAGCTTTACGAAGAACATTATAAAGAATTATATAAAGGATACCATAAGGAAAATTACGGACGCTCCATAAGCAACCAATATACTGGTAGAATTGTATGCAATAATGTCACCTGGGTTCCCGTGGGTACTAGAAGAGTTGGAAGACCCTGACCTACTTAGATGAGAAAGAAGGCTGGAGGTTTCAGAAGATAAAGGACAGGAAAGACATGAGAGGCGGATTTTCATAGAAGTCTTGTGTCACGGCACATTGTAGAGATGATACACACACACATACATATGTGTGTGCGTGTGTGTGTGTAATGGAGCTTAGCATGTAGATTTACACCTGCCTCCATTCCCACTGTCAGATGTATGGGGTGACTTTTCCATTTGGGTCTGTTAAAAGGCTCCAAGAACAAAGTCTGCCTCAAATGCCAAAGAGAGTGAGACGAACGGCAACAGAAGCCGACTGAGATTTCATTTCAAGTTTTTCAGAAAACAGGATTATTTCTACAACGACTTTGTGGGAATCCGTTGAAAAAAAAAAATCTATTTCATACAGATTTCCATGAAATATCAATATGGAATTTACCTATAAATGAATAACTATATTTAGTTTTAATTCATGTTTTTGTTTTACTATCATTGCTTATAAACGTAAGGCTAAACATACTTCTCTTAGTTTACTTTTTAAACATTTCATTGTTGCGAGAGGTGAACAACATACAATGATATTTTTTTAGGTTCTATTTTGACACCCATTTTTAACTTTATGTAATTATAAAAACGTTCTCCTACCACCTATATCGTGATTTATGTAAAACATTCAAATCTGAAGCTTCCGATGACTTGGATCTGCATTAAGGTCATAAGGTATACCTAAATCATCTAGCCATCATATTCCAATTCTTGGACTGTATTGTCGATTATCATTTTACACAACAGTCACATCCTCTGCATACAACCATAATTATGTAGCTCACATCTTGTATCAAATTACAAAATAATCCGGGACGCAAATTACTGAGTTGTATCCTAGTATTGCACCAGCCCCGATTTTTTTCCATGCCCCTGGTTAGGTTAATGTAATGAGACTATTTTCAAGGAATTTCTATGGTTAGTTTTTAAGATATAGCGTCCCGTTTTTTTCAGGGAAAGGTCCCGGTACTCGAGTTACATCTCGGGAAAATGCATCCGGGCCAAAGCTACATCTCCGTTGCATATTTTACAGACTGGCTTTTACAGACTGGAAGAGCTTCCTTTCAACTCAATTCGAAAATAATGAATCAACTTAGGCAGTCAGCGTTTTCATACTTGTTAAAAATGAACGAGTTATTCCAGAAAATCAAGATTTAGCCATTATTTATTCAAGGAATGAAGATATTTATTATTATTTTCCCAACATGGAAAAGCAGATAAATGATTTAATACGGTGTCCTGCCAGAACACCAATATTGACAAAAATAATATCCAGGTTTATTTTCGTGTTTAATTTTTTTTGAAACTTATTCTAAGTCGTGATAAAATATATTTCTCAAATTATTTCCAATGATGTCGATGTGAAGCCAGATTCAGTCAGTTACTCACAATTTTAGCATTTATCAATTGAATTTAAACAGTCAGAAGAATGAAGGGCCCAAGCGATGAAATAGCTCGTGCTAATCGGATGGCTAAAGTCAACATAAATATATTCATTGGGTACTTTCATTTATATTTATGTTTTTAAGTCATCTAATCTAAGTCTACTAAGATTGCAATAGGAATTTACCAGTATTTGCCATGATAATGATTAAGAATTAAAGAGCATATTTTTGATGAGGTATATAACCTAACAAGAATTTCTGCCATGATTTGGAAGAATGAAATATCGTCTATTTGCATAACGAAGAAGTCTTCCCCTTGTACCTTTGTCATCGAGGATTTAAACTACACACTCAGTTTAGGTCTTAAATGCATGCAATTTGAAGTCAAGCGTTATCTGATTAACAGAATCCGCAAACTAACCTTTTCCTGTATGACCAAGCGACACAATCACGGAATCTCATATTTGCCTCTGTTTTCCCTGGTTTTAATGAAATCAACGCTTATAAGAGGTAGTTTTATTATTCCTTTAGGGACGAACGTCTTTTTTTTCCTATCAGTACTCTTTCCTTAACTTTGGGAGTAATGGGAGTGCCAGATACCCTTCCCTTCGGCCTCCGTAAAGAAAATGAACAGAACGCCACACAGGGCATACAGATGCAAAACGAACCATTCCAACAGACTTCACGAGTATTAGAACACATTCTTCCTGAAAAGGTTCTTTCTCTGGACGATACATTCTCTCGCTTCCCTGTCTATAACAAAGGGCCTTTGCACAATGATTCCACCCTGTATTATTGGCCCAAGGAAAAGGCTTCTAAAGAAAACACGGAATATACTAAGTCGTTAAATGGCGATGCTGTCTGTAGGCAGAAATGAGATATTCCTTGTACCACTACATCTAGATACAAGTCTACCCTTTCATGTATGAAAAATCGGGTGTTGAGACGGGGAATTCAGTAGTTGAAGATTTTATGGTGATGACTTGAAAGACGTAAAGGAGACTGAAGGAAAAAACAAATGCAAAACGCGCCGGAAAGTTTCTTCGAGCACCGTGTTTTCTTGCGGCCCATAATCACCGCCACCAAAGCAGATATATCTTTCATTGGTCTTGGTATAATGATGCGCTTTGCTTCGCGGCCCACGAAACTTTCAGCCACGCCCGGTGGTGGCATGTCCAAAAGCGTTGCCAGACGCATGATCATGGCTAGCTTTAACTCAATGAATTACTGAGGCCAGGAGGGCTGCACCTTAGTATCTTTACATTGATTGGGGGTGGGATAATCAACACCTAATTTGCAGCCCCAGCCCCCAACAGAACCTGAAGATCTGAGTGCGGACAGAAAAAATTGCCGGACGGACAGGCGAAGATATCGCAACAGTTTTTTACAGAAAACTAACTAGGAACGGAAATTTGACGTGAAATAAAGTCTGTTCCATAACTGTAATGAGAACGGCCTTTTAAACTGCGGTTCACCTTATCGTTTAACTACACTGGGTGCGGCGACAATTCGAGATACGAACAACTACAGTACTGTATTATGTGGTTATGAAAAATGCAACAAATGACTTTATGATCACATAACAAATCCACTCGGATTTCCTCCTAATATAAGGGACACTAAGTCCCTGTGCCCTGAAAAACACAGGGTAGAAAATTCTGCAATTATAGCCACCCCCCTTTCTTTTTTAAATCGGATGATTAGTATTACTAACAGATATTGGTGGAATAATTAAAAATTTAGAATAGATGTGTTTTAAAAGCCAATTCTATAGAAGGAAGTAAAACTGTATTCAGTTACATGAAAATTCGTAATGTTTTTCCTTTTTATTTCGTATATTTTAAAGCTGAGATTTATTAAGAAGGAAAGCCTTTGTTTTATCGTAATACATCAGCTGAAGATAATTAATAGGAATATTTTATCATAATACCGCTGAGTTTTGCACATGAGTTTTCATAGTTTTCTCAAAGATATTAAAAAAATTGTTTAAAATTCTCTGACTCGCATACACAGATAGAATTTAAAATAAAAATGCGAAATATTCACCGACCACAAATGCTTCAAAATTTAGCAGCGAAAACATTTTCGTCCTCTGAGGGTAAAAATACAACAGAATATTTAGTTGGGATAAAAAAAAAATTACAGCGGTACTTATACGTGAATATACACCTGCTTTATAACAGCTTACGTTTTCAACATAAAAATTAGAGTTGACATATTCACAAATATCTTCTGTATAATCTGGAAATTCGATCTTACGTGGGTCGAGTCTAAGAACTATTTGTTGTTGAATCAGATAATCCCAAATGAAGTAAAGCTATTGCTGAACCTCGACTAACATAACGACCACTAAATCCCCTACTAAGGCAACTGAATGGTAATCCCCTACTAAGGCAACTGGATGGTAATCCCCCTAATTAGGCAACTGAACGGTAATCCCCTACTGAGGCAACTGAATGGTAATCCCCTACTAGACAACTGAATGGTAATCCACCACTAAGACAACTGAATGGTAATCCCCCCACTGAGCCAACTGAATGGGTAATCCTACTACTGAGGGCAACTGGAATGGCACTCCTTCGAGTCAACTGAATGGTAACTCTACCACTAGGCAACCTGAATGGTAATCCCCTACTGAGCCAACTGAATGGTAATCTCTACTGAAACAACTGAATGGTAATTCCCTTCTGTGCAACTGAATGGTAATCACCCTGCTGGGGGGCAGCTGAATGGTAATCACCTACTGGACAACTCAGATGGTAATCCCCCTACTGAGGCAACTGAATGGTAATCCCCCTACTAAGGCAACTGAATGGTAATCCCCCTACTGAGCCAACTGAATGGTAATCCTACTACTGAGGCAACTGAATGGTAATTCCCTTCTGAGGCAACTGAATGGTAATCACCCTACTGAGGCAATTGAATGGTAATCACCCTACTGAGGCAACTGAATGGTAATCACCCTACTGAGACAACTGAATGGTAATCACCCTACTGAGGCAACTGAATGGTAATCACCCTACTGAGTCAACTTAATGGTAATCCTCCTACTGAGGCAACTGAATGGTAATCCCCTACTGAGGCAACTGAATGGTAGAGAACCCTACTGAGGCAACTGAATGGTAATCATTTACTCTTCTCTATAGAATTACGTAGAACATCTTTTCTTAAAGACAGGTATTACAGTACCTGCTAGTAATCTTAGTCGTCAGATAAAAAAAAAACTATAATTGCGCAAGTTCGTACCCTGTGTTTTTCAGGACAAAGCTATTAGTGTCCCTTATACTGTAACAGGAGGAAATCCGGGAGGATTATCTGTTATGTAATCATAAAGGCATTGTTGCACTTATCATAAATTCACAATGCAGTACTGTAGTTGTTAATATTCTCGAACTGTCACCGTATCCAATGTAACTAAAACAATCGAATGAACGTCTCGCAAAAAAGACGTTTCTCATTGCAGTTACGCAACAGACTGTTTCACATCAACTTCCGTTCCTGGTTTTCTTTCAGGTCTTCAGTACCTCATCCGTCTTTCAAGTCATCACCACAAAATCCTCAACTACAGAATTCCAGTCTTAAAACTCCGTTTTTCGTACATGAAAGGGTAGACTTTTATCTAGAAGTAGTGGTATAAAGAATATCTCAATTCTGCCTACAGACAGCATCGTCATTTAACGACTTACTGTATTCCGTGTTTTCTTTAGTTGCCGTTTCTTATGCCCCATAATACAGGTTGGAATCATTGTACGAAGGCCCTTTGTTACATAGATTTGGGAAGGAGAGAATGTGTTGTCCAGAGAAAAGAACCTTTCAGGAAGAATGTGTTCCTAATACTCATGAAGTCTGTTGGAAAGGTTGGTTTTGCATCTGTATGCCCCGTGTGGTTCTGTTCATTTTCTTTACGGAGGCCGAAGGGAAGGGTATCTGGCGCTCTCATTACTCCCAAACTTAAGGAAAGAGGACGGAGAGGAAAAGAGACGTTTATCACTAAAGGAAAAGATAGAACTACCTTTATAAGCGCTAATTTTATAGCAATTAGGGAAAACAGAAGCAAATATGGGATTCCGTGATTGTGTCGCTTGGCCATACAGGAAAAGGTTAGCTTTGCGGGTTCTGTTAATTGGGTAATGTTTGATCCTCACATTGCATGCATTTAGATAAGATCTAAATTGAGTTTACAGTTTAGTTTAAATCCTTGATCACAAAGATCAAAAAGGAAGACTTCCTCTTCATGAAAACAGACGATATTCAATCCATTTCTCATAATCATGGCATAAATGCTTCTCATCACGTAAAAACGCTATTTATTCTTATCAGGGAAAATGCTATTAAATTCTTCTTGCAGTCTTAGCAGATTTAGATGTTTTGAATTAAATAAACATAGATGAAAATGCCCAAATGCTCAAATTCGAAGATCATATTTCCAGATTTGTATTCTGTTGCTTTCAGACTGTCAGATTCGGACGAGCAGTTTAATCTCGTTAACCCTTTACGAATCGATTAGTCTCCAGTCATGTTTAAACCTAATTGTTAAATGTTAAAATCATGAGTAACTGACTGAATCTGGCTTCAAGTTGACATCATAGGAATAAGTTAGAAAAATAAAATTAAACACAATATTAAACATGGATATCAATTTTATCAATACTCCAGTTCAGGCAGGATACAGCATTAAATCATTTACCTACCCTTTTATATGAAAAATTATAACAAAGAACTTCATTCCTTGAATAAATAATGACGGCTAAATCTTGATTTTCTGGAATAATTCGTTCGCTTTTAGCTGGCATGAAAAACGCTGACCGCCGAAGGGAATTCATTATTTTCAAACTGAGATCAAAGGAAGCTCTTCCAGTCTGTAAATTCCAAATACTTGTCTGTAGAAAAATGCAACGAAGATGCAGTTTTGTCCCGGATTATTTTGTCATTTTGATATAAAATGTAGGTCACTTATTCAGGGAGAAAATAGAGCATGCCTTTGGTTGTACATAGATGATGTGACTGTTGGGTAACATGATGATCGACAAGAATTACTGACAAAAGCTAACCATTATTTTTCCAAGATCTGGACAATAATGGTTAGATGATTTAGGTATATCTTATGACCTTAATGCGATCCAAGTCAACCGAAGCTTCAAATTCAAATGTTTTACATAAATCACGATATAGATGGTAGAGAGAATGTTTTATAATTACATGAAGTTAAAACGGGGTGTCAAAATAGAACCTAAAAAAAATATCGTTGTATGTTGTTCACCTCTCGCAACAATGAAATGTATAAAAAGTAAACTAGGAGGAGTATGTTTAGCCTTATGTTTATAAGCAATGATAATAAAATAAAAACATGAATTAAATATAGTTATTCATTTATAGATAAATTCCATATTAATATTTCAGCAAAATCTGTATAAAATAGTTTTTTCAACGGATGCCACAAAGTCGTTATAGAAATAATCCTGTTTTCTGAAAAACTTGAAATGAAATCTCAGTCGGCTTCTGTTGCCGTTCGTCTCACTCTCTTTGGAATTTGAAGCAGACTTTGTTCTTGGAGCCTTTTGACAAACCCAAATGGAAAAGTTAACCCATACATCCGACAGTGGGAATGGAGGCAGGTATAAATCTACCATTACTAAGATCCGTGTGCACACACACACACATTATATATTATATATATATATATATATATATATATATATATATATATATATATATATATATATATATATCTTTATATATATATATATATGCATTAATATGTGTGTGCTATCTATCATCTCCCTACACTGCCATGTGACAACTGCACTTTCTATGAATCCGCCTCTCCTTGTCTTTCCTGTCCTTGGCCTGTTCTAAACCTCAGCCTTCTTTCTCATCTACCTTAGTAGGTCAGGGTCTTCCAACTCTTCTAGTACCCACGGGAACCCAGCTGACACTATTGCATGCTATTCTCCCAGTATACTGATTGCTTACGGAGCGTCCGTAATTTTCCTTATGACATCCTTTATAACTCTTTATAATCTTCTTCGTAAAGCTTTATTCTCAGAACGACAAAGTCTTTTAGAAATAGTTTCATTGTTATCCCATGTTTCATATCCGTATAGTAGAAGAGATCGTACTATACTTAAATGTTATCTCACTTTCGCATGCAGTTTCAGTATGTTTGATTTCCTAATCGTATTCAGCCTGCCCATTGTATGATTGGCATTTTTATCTTGTCACTATAATCAGACTGAATAGAGCCTGTACGGGGGTATCATTGTCCCTAAATATTTGAAAGACTGAACCTCATGAGTCCTTTCTCCGTGGAATGCTGTTTCGTCCATTTGTTAATACTCTGTCATCACTTCCGTGTTTCACAGATTTAGTTTGAGCCCGATTTCAAAATACATGATGTATTCAATTAAGAAAGCTTTGTAAATTTCGCAGTGTTTTGCTAATTAAAACGCTATCGTCTGCATATTTCAAGTAAGTTATTTTTCTGTCGTTACTCCAATCTTAACCATCTCTTCCATCTCCGACAACTTTTCTTTCATCGCTGCGCTCTGTGAGAGAAGAAAACAAATGAGAACTTGCTTATCGGTATTGACACAACGTTTCATTCACGTCACCTCTCTTTCTTTGTTGCCTTAGCCATGATTTCCTATTCCTGGGCATCAGGCTTTGTTGTCTCGTCTCATATTCCCCAAAATTCTGTTTGATATACGAAGAGCCATTTCAGTTTTGGATTTAAAACCATTCACAGTAATTCCATCGTGTCTAGTGTTTTCCATCTCCTAATTTTGTTTTTAATTGATTCCACCTCAGAAACTGTGAATTCATTGCAAGTATATTCTGGTCTTCGTCAGCTTCTAATAAATCAGTCAAATTACCTCCCCTCTGATCTCTTATTCATGATTCATTCCTCCTTTTGACTCGTATTTTCCTCGTTTTCTTTTCACCCGTGGATATTTTTCATTAATAATTCTGTGGGCATCCCTAACACCATTGTCACTTCTTGAATACATGACTTCGTCATCATCATCATCAACTTGTTTGTTCAAATATTCTCTTTTATCTCTTGTGGATCTTCATTTAATTTCATCTGTCTAGACTTGAGTCTTAGCATTTCCCACCTTACGTTCTTCATCTTCTCCTTGAACTGTGTACTTATGCCTTTTGCTTTTGTCTACTTTGAATTGAATCTAAGGTCTCGACCGATAATCAAGGTTTCTGTTTAGTTACCCAATATCCCAAAACTTCTATTCTAGCAGATTGATGTACTTTCTTGATGTTAAATCAGTCCTCATTAATAGTCTGCTCCTCCTCAGATACGGTTTATAGAACTGTAAATTTATTTTGATATATTCAGTTGCAAAAGCGTCTGCTATTTACTGTTAGCATCTTTGTCGGCTGCCTTTAATTTCAGCTCCAGTGTGCCAATGAGACGTTGGTGATCACTTCCGACGTCTGTTCCTCTGTACTCATGTGCTTGTGCAAATACATCCACACACACACACACACACACACACACACACACACACACATATATATATATATATATATATATATATATACACATATATATACAATATACATATATATGTATGTGTGTGTGAGTGGCATGCCAAAAATTGATACACAGAGAGCATCAGGCAGATCGACTGACAAGCAGAGACGTAACCAACATTTATCACGCTCTGAGAGTTCAGGAACATTTGCTGGTAATCTGAGACATGTGGCTACTTCATGAAAGCAAGAGAAAAATACCCAAGTAGAAACAGAGGAACGTGAATATCAGTGAAAAACAAGAATTCTAAATCAAGAGGCAAAGTGAATTTCTTAAGAAAAAATCACTGTTTCAGAACCCAGATGGAAAAGCTTATTTATTACTATTAGTAAGGTACTGCTTTTGATGCTGTTGTTATTATGTCTCTGATATATGACACATCAACTCATAAAATTCTTGAAATTTAGCATCATTCTTTGTCTCTCCTTTTTCGATCAAAGTCAGCCGAATTAATCAGACACTTCCTCTGGGCCCGTTCCACCTTTATTTTTGGGCACTTTTGGTCACCTTTCTGCATTTCCAGGAATTTATGATTTTCGTCTCTATAGGATACATCTATCAATGCTTAAGAGGGAAAACCCATTAACATTATCTTCATTATACTTTTGCACGTCACTCTGATACTTCTATTGTTCTCAGCGTAATTATAATTCTATATATTTTCTCAAATTATTATTTATCAATAACTGACCAGTTTTAAGACAGTTGACCATGGGCTGAAGCCTGCTGACTTTTAAATTATTTCATGCGTCCAAAATATCTTCAATAAGAAATGTTTAGGAAGGTTATTGTTGTACTCCCAGTTCCTAAACGAGTGAAGTGTTAAAATCTAAGCAAAAAGCAACATCTCTGATAACGTCTCAGAGAAAAAATCCATTAACATACAGCGGTAACAAACCTTTTTAATAAACATATTTCTCATAATACGATTGTTGTGCAACTTTACTGTCTGTAATTTCCTTCCCCACTCTGGAATTAACAACCAATTTGCTAAGAAGGAGCTCAAAGCATAATACACTGTCTCTTGAGAACACCCTGGCTCAGCAAACATTATTCTTGTTCAAGGGATATTATGTTAAGTATCACAAGTGCACTTGGGAATTAGAGCTGTCATCATTTCATTATACAAATGGTAACTAGATACACTGGCACTTGGCCGAATCGTTTTCAAAAGCCTGTGTTTGCGCTGTTTTCAGTATATTTTGTGCTCACAAAGGAATTTAACGTTACATAAACCAAAAAGTTCGTCCAAAGCGTGTCTATATATATATCTATGTCTATCTATCCATCCATTTATCTATATATATATCTATCTGTCTATCTATCTATCTACATATATATATATATATATATATATATATATATATATATGTGTGTGTGTGTGTGTGTGTGTGTGTGTGTGTGTGCGCATGTGTGTGTGTGTGTGTGCCTATCTTTCTGTCGATTCGTCTGTTCTTGTGAGAACTTTCTATATTACAAAGCTGTATACACAAACAGTTGGCCGTGTATGCCAGCACCTCGCAACGACGTCTTCCTCACTAGGAAACATCATATTATTATAGAACACCATACTATAACCAGTTTAAGGATGAAGGAACCCTCGTAATGCGGATTAGTACCACCCCTCATAGAGACGTGGGACTCGACCAACATAGTATACAAATTTAAATGTACCGGAGGGACATGTCAAGACCTCAACAATTGCTACATAGGTCGCACCACTACCACTCTACGCAGACGATTGCAAGCCCACCACCACCAAGGGGCAATATTCCAACATTATGTAGGCGGCCACGATCATAAACCGACACTGGAAGAAATATTAGAAAGCACAGAGACCGTGCATAGAGAAACCTGGTTCCACAGATTGCAAATAGTAGTAGCTGTGAGTATGAATCAACAACGGCCTGCAATAAACATACAAAAGAACACAGACTTCATCCCCCCTTCTTCAAGGAAACCACAACACATCTGCGAGAATCTGGAGGGAGGAACGAGCGACAGAACACTCCCAGATACGGCACAAAATACCGACAATGGAGCAAATCAAAACTATCGGCCAGAGACGGACATCACGCTCTCGCTCATGCCCTCGGGTGTATGCCGTGGCATAGGGCGTTTCCTACGGAGCACCAGAACTGCCCTTGCTGCCTCACAGAATACAAGCGAGAGAATGAGACCCGCCAACCAATAAAAATTCATCACTCCAGTGACGTCATGTTTTACATTTTGGGATTGGCTGTAAGTCCGTATGCTGTAATGAAAACTATTTATGTCAATTTGTAACTTGGTCCTGAAGACGCCGCCAACAGACGAGGAAACGGTCAGTCGAGTATAAGAAGTAAATACAAGCATATGCGAATCATTTTCCTGTATTTCTGAGAAGTTTTCCTAAAGAGAAAAAGAAATATAAGTTGATTCAAAGTCTAAATAAAAAGACAGCTTCTGCAAATAATGTCACTGACTTTAATAGAAATTTACAAGAGAGACAATATGCCCAAGCAGCATACACACTCACTCACACACACACACACACACACACACACACACATTGGTCACACACACATATATATATATATATATATATATATATATATATATATATATATATATAAGTTATAGCATATATATATCACATCACCATTGCACAGGAGTGGTAAAAGAGACTGGGTGTAGGTTCTGACCGGTTTCGACCATATTTCTAGGCCACTGATACTAGGCACTGCATTGACTCCCTGATACTAATAAAAATCACCAGTTTTTAATCTTCCTCTTTTCAATCTTCCTCTATCCATATTAACATTCACTGGCCTACCTTCCTAGTTCCCATTTGCCCTCCTAATTTTACTCTCTTACATTCATTTTCAACTTTTTATTCATGCAAATGCTTACAGGGTCGTCTTAACTGGTTTCTGTAGTTTTTCTTCATGATCCAGAATCAACGCCATCATCTGAAAACATCAGCAATTCTGCACGGCACTAATGACTCATTTCGTTCTCCCGCACTTTATATAGACCTATGGTGTCCATTTTCTGACATTACTTCTATGCTTTATCCATACAGATATTAAATAGCCATAGACACAAAGCACACCCCTGTCTTAGACCTACTTGTTCTAACTCAAGTTTCGCAATGGCTCTGTGCATCGTCGGCGCCCTCCGCATTGCATCTATATATATATATATATATATATATATATATATATATATATATATTTACACACATATATATATATATTATATATAATATATACATATACATACATACACACAAACACACACACACACACACACACATACACAGTTACACTATGGAAACAATTTTGAGGAGGGTATATAGTAATAAGGAAGAATAGGAATATAGAGTTTAGGTCAAAGCCAAAGCGCTGGGACCTATGGGGTCATTCAGCTGAGTGAGTAGCTTCAAAGATGTGACGGGAAGAAAACATCGCAGTTGCATTATAGAAAATTTTTTAGAGGTGGGTAGTAAGAAGGAAGAAAGATAATATGAATGGTGGTACAGTAAAAGGAATGAAAGGGGCTGCAGCTAGAGGCCAAAAGGACGCTGCAAAGAACCTTTAGTAATGCCTACAGTGCACCCCACGAGGTGCTCTGACGGCACTACCCCCTCCGGGATATATATATTAAACATTGTGAATTGAAATTACAGTTTGGTCATGCAATAATATCATCAAAAAATGAAATAATCTGATAATAAACTAATTTTCGATATTTAATATGTTATTAACTTGGAGTTCTCTTGTCCAGTTTTAACATTTCATCAAAGTTTATGGCTTTCAAGTTGTACAAATCTGAGTTATTTCTTTATAAAATAGTTATAATACTGGCATTGGTTTTATGTATGCTAATGAACCTTATATTTCAGTACATAATTTCACTATGGTTTAATTTACAAAATATCGTGTAGAATGTCCATAATAATCCACTGGAATAGAGTGATATTTTGTACACATTTATATCAAACGTGCATCAAAGAAAATCATATTATTGATACAGTACAAGAACTCAATTGCGTATATTTGTAAGTAAATTGACTTATGTTTGAATTTTCTCACGAGTAGCTGTTTCTCACTTGAAAGTGTGGCTATCGAGATAAACAAGAGCGCCTTCATTATCACATCACTTGCCGCCCAGCTGAACTAAAATGAACCAGCTAGTGGTAAGGAAAAAATCAACAAACTCTTCGACCACTTCTTGGATCTATACAAGAGGCAAGCTTAACCTGTATACCTGTATCTGGCACCCATCACTCTGTTACTCCAACCAAGTGACAGGCAAACGAAAGATTAGAAAATTTACTTCTGGTGATAAATTCATTCTCACTACAATGTGGTTCAGTTCCCACAATAAGCTGTAAGTCCCCGTTGGTTCTTAGTACGTAAAATAAATCTAATCCTTCCCGGGTCAGCCCTGGAGGCTGTTAATCAGCTCAGTGGTCTGAATTAAACTAAGATATGCTTTTCGATGCTGAGACCAGGTGAAACGGACAATCTGAGGCCCCAAGAAGGAAAAGAAAAGAAATGTTACTAGCTTTGAAGGAACTGATACTTCTGTCCCTTGAAGGAAGAGGGTTATCAGAGTTTTTGAGATAACGTCAATAAATGGCAAAATGCAAAGCTTTGTGGGGTGGAGAGAACAATCATGGAAACCATGCAGTCTCAAGGGTACTGTGAGGCTAGATTTGTTGTGAGAGAAAGTACTTGGAGAATATCTATGGATCTAGTGCATAAGGGAGTTATGGCCAAATAGATGCCAGTAGCAAAAGAGAGCACCGGAACCACCTTGCAAAAGACTGAAGGACGATTGATGAAATTGGGACCCGATTACTGATTACGCAGGAGGAAACAAAGACAAAGTCTACCGAAATAAGAAAGAGGTTGTCAAGCGGGACGAATACGGCCCAGAACAGAGAATCTGCAATTTGTAAATTTTACGACATCTGAACTGCATAAGATGCCCGAAGCAAATTTAAAGTAACTGTATTCCAAAATTGCTGATAGATCTGAGAGGTTCATTCAGGGAAATCTGAAAAAAAAAAAATAAATAAAAAGAGTCGAGGAACTGTATGAGAAAGAAAAAATATAAAAAAGTAATTATGTTTCCGAAACAATACGTATTATTATCAAGTCTTTGTATCCCCATTCAGTTATGCTCAAAAGCTGAGGGATGATAAATGAAGAAATAACAACTTGAAATTGATAGCAAACAACAGGAGAGGGTCGGTAGTGGAAGGGAGAAGAAATAAGTGAGGTTGAATTATCAGAGAGAGAGAGCGCGGACGAGGGAAGAGGAAAACTAGAGGGTCATTGATAAAGAGGTGGAAAAGAGAATTCCAGAGAACGGATCCTTGGATTACACAGTAACGGTTGGTAATGGAACAAGTATTTGCATCCTTTTGCTAAATTCTGTCGAAGGAAAAAAATTCACCCAGTTTGAAGGCGACAGAACATTAGCGAGATAGGACAGATCCCAAGTTGACCTAGCTCGGCAATCGAAAGGAGATAGGTGGGTTCATGATCTTTGGGAAAGTAAGACATAAAATCCATTCGTCTTTTTCCCGTTCACGAAACCCCAAGATAGAGCTAAATTCAAACACAAAGTTTGCCTTAAATAAAAAAAAAATCACTACTATCCTTAATTCGTAAAGGAAATCGGTCGAAAAAAGTTTTTGGGCCTTTTTGTGTTGTGAGGGAGCGACAGTTGTCTGCTATTGGAATCATTAGTCGCTTAATAGTACCAGGAACTGCGACAGTTCTCGTTAATTAGCTCATAAAAGCCTGTAACGCTGAACATCCCTGTAATGATGATGCTGAAAAAGAATTCTGGCCTTTAAGCAAATGCAGCTATATCATTTGCTGTTAATTGTACTGGAATGACTGTTGAGCATGCGTGTCACTGATGACCAAGGAGATTTATTTGGCCTTCAAATACACAAAAGTTAAATTAGCTTTAACTGCGTTAAGTGATTAAAGTAGATAAAAATAAAAGTACATCATGTACAAAATATTAAAGGTTCAAAACAAGTTACGATCAAAATATGTACGTCAAATATACGTAAGAAAATTTAACATGCACCCATAGAAAATCAAAATATTTGAAGAATAAAGAGTGATTGAAACTAACAGTTAAGGAAAAATATAAACTAAATAGCGGATGCAATAAGATAGGTTGCCAATGAAGGCTTATAACTTTGTTAATTAGCATGAGTTTACATGAAACAGAATAAAGGTGTGGGTCTTAATATACAGGCATCATTGAAATTGTTGTATGTTGAATTTCATGGTTGTCTTTGTAAGACGTGTTCACGTGATGCTGAGGCTTATGGGAAGAATGTTGGTCCGTTTTAGTATGAAGCATCCTTTTTTAAATATCTGGGTTGACTGAAACCGAATAGATAGGATAAGAATATCTTGATTTAGGAACTGAACAAATATAATGAGAAAAAGTGCCAACGACCAAGGAGGACCATTTTACCAGAGTATTCTGTCTCACTTGCCTCGATAGTGCAGTGACACTGATATTTTTCGGCTGGCTTGATTTATCTTATATCTAAATGGAATACTACAAGATCTACCACACATTTCCCTTCTGCATAATCTACTTTTGTGAACGGAAGTTACCAAGCGGTTATTAACCGTGAAATCCTCACTCGTCGCCTCAGATAGATCTTAAACTTAATTGCTACCTCCCTATAAAGACTAAATGCTATAAGTTTGCTTGAACTATAACCTTTAATATTCCTTTCAGAGTCTGGGAAAACTGCTTAGCTAAACTCTTGAAAACTTCGTTCAGTATCCTAGCTAAAATACTTACTAAACTCTGCCCTTTACAATAGAGGTGGGTGTGCAAGATGATGCTGTAATGACTGAAGTGCCTGATCCTCCACTGGCTTTATGTTCGCCATTTTATCACGATATTTTTCTTTTTTCATCGCAACAGTCCACAGTGCTGTGTCCTTGTTTACTTGGGCGCAGTAACTGCAAGTCTCTGCCTATCATCATTTTCCATTTATGGTCTCTTCCCACATTTTATGGCCTTAGCTTTTTTGGGAACAAGTAAGTACCTTCGAGACTAATTGAAAACTCTAAATGTTTCAAACGAGATGCATAAAAATGAGATATGTTTTTTATTTCTTTCAATAAAAATTGATGTATATTCTTTCTGGATGTCCAACATCTAAATGTCAACTAAGTAAACTGATCCATTTAGCTGCATTCAATTAAGTTATGACAGAAACAAAAAATCCACCAAGACTATTCTTCGTACTCTCAGGAAACTTCCAGACCAAAGCATTTTTGCGAGTCCCGTTGCGTAGTTCCACCCTTAGTTATGACCCTGAACACAAAAATGCGGTATTATCTTCCTTTTTTTATGAGTTAGACCTGGTAATATCACCGTATCAACCTGAATGCTGAAAAGGTTTTCTTAAAATAAGTATATAGACCCTTGGCTATTCCAAATGAAGCATTCTTAATAGTTACTTATTTCAATTTTTCAATTTTTTTCCTTTTTTTAACTAAATTTTGAATTTACACAACTATAAAATTGCTTGTCATTTATTTTCCTACGCTTTCGCAATATCTTTACATCCAGTTGATATAGTCATCTGTAAAATTTTTTAATAAATTTGTACTTATGCAATCAATTCCCATATTTCTTCTTATAAATTTCTAAAAATGAGTCATGGAAAATTCCTTCTTTATATTCCTGCCACACAACTACAATAAACTGTTATTATCACGATTGCAGTATTCCTATCTGTGATATCACTGGCTAAAAAAATCAATATAAAACTTTTGAACATATTCTTGATTTTTATTCTACACATTCTGCGAAGCAAATCTCAACCCAGTCTAATAAGGTTTTTGCCCAATTTACACAAAGAATATTCCACAAGTTTCCCTCTTCCCCAGAGATGCCACAGGACATCTTTCATATTCATCATACTAAGCCTATTTTAGGATACTAATACATCAAACGCATATTTATAGAACCTTTCTACCACAAGGATAAATATATCTTCTGTTAACATGTTTCCATATGCTTTTCCAGGCGAGCAAAGCGTAATTTACTTCGCCATTTGATTCAAAATCTTCATCGTTCAGTAAACAAACACACATGCATACACACATACACACACACACACACACACACATATATATATATATATACACTGCATATACAGACGTGTATGCATGTGTACATATATGTTTGTATATATATACTGTACATATTAATATTATTACTTCCATATGATATGGAACAGTTGTTACTTCACCCAATTTGCTTTCATTTGACAGAAAAGTCTTATGAAAAGTATTGAAGAAAGTAGCGTCTGATTTAAAGTAAATCTCAACTAGGAAACAAACGCCATTCCACTTCGGTAATCACTTGTTTTCAGATTTTTAATGCGTGGGGGATTACATGCAGTATATACCAACATTTCCGATGTCAGTTTTGAGTTTCGAGCGATTCCTGCCTGAAACAGTTCATTTTCTGTTACAGAAAAGACCCTCTGAACTTGCTGCTTCATCTCCATCAATCCTCCAGCTAAAGAGATCCTACTACTCGTATTCATTACTGCAATTCATTCTAAGTTCGATTGTTCCTGGTATCTGCTCTTATATTGCTCATTGACCGATTTTCTATCTTTCCACTTACTAAGGCCGACCATGGAAGTTTTCCAAAATTGAGGCGGCAGCAATTGAAAGCCGTCATATTCTTTTCACACTCTCCCTTATCCCTGCATCAGAACGGAACTATCGTAAGCGTAGTTATTACACAAACATTCGTATTATTGAACAATTTGGGCGAACAATTCAAAATCTGTATTTTGACATTCCTGCGCAACGGTTCCTAAGCAAATACGTCGATGAAGGACAATCTTGTCGCACTAATTGTCTAATATCGTTTACATTTACATAAATTATGTTGTTTACAGCCATATACAGCAGTCACATCTGAAGGAATCCTTAATTTTCTAAAATTTTACACCAAAAAATCTGAGTTACCTTTCAAATGCTTTTGGACAATTCAGATTTAGTTAATCAGCTTGCATTTTTCCTCACTGACATAGTATATCGTGTCTATCATTGTTGTATTATCAAGTTACATTATAGCTCGTCCAGGAAAAAAAATTGTTTACGTCATAATGAAAAAGGCAAAATTTTAATTTTTTTTGCTGCGATTTTTATGAGTATTTTGTAACTACCATTAAGCCAGGTTACTTGTCTCAAGTTTCTTAAATATGTTGTTATTCTTGATATGTTTAATGACCCAATGATTAATAGTTATAAGTCAACTCCCTTTCCTTTCTTTTCCTGAGTCAAGTCTTCTGAAAATCATTTTGTTTCTGGTCTCAAGACTTAGGTTTTATGTTTGTACGACAGATTAATTGGAATTTCATCTATTTCATATTCCAAATTCCCGACCCTTGCTGACCTTCTGCCCTATCGTCATGAAGCTGCTAATTTCTTCCTTGCAAAATAAACCCCCTTTTGAAATGATCTGAAATTCAGCCCTATTTACAATTTGATCATTAACGAGCTTTTGGAGAGGCGCTAAAGCTGAGTGTGCATTGATAAATGGCATGGATGTTTGTAGCTTTGTGGAGAGGGCAGAGGGTCAGCGAGGGGCTGGGAATATCGAATATAAAATAGATGCAATTGCAATGAAACTAACATTTAGACGGACAGCCCCTGCCGCAATATCTTTTAAGGGATTTAATAAAGAAAGGAATGCAAAAGTCCTTATGCAACGACTCTTATACTACGGTAGAAAAGTAAAAGAGGTGAGGTTTGGTTAGTCAGTGTTCACTGTTGTGTTTATTTACTCTCATTGCTGTGTCTTTCCATAGTGACTTGATGATACTTTCCAATTTTGTTTTATTCTAAGTCTGGGGATAGGTTTTTCGTTTTGACTTCATATCATCTACATTTGCTCATCCTTCCCTCTTACTTATTCATTTCTGGTTCTCTGCAAACCGATCCACACATCCCATTCAAGAGTTATGAAACTGGCAATTATGACCACTCCATTTTGTAAAATCTAATGCCATTTACCAACAAGGATATCCATGATACGTTCTCAATTGCTTAGTTAATAGCATAATCACTCTTCGACTTCTCCCCAGAATCCTTTTTGCTCTAGATCCCCTTATTGCATAAGCGAGTTATTCATCCTCTAGACACATTCTGATATTCTGTGCTTTTCATCCCACGCAGGACAAATTTTCATTTTACTTTTTTCATCCTGAAAGTCACCGGTGTCTGTTATTTTTAATAAGAATGTCTAACTTGTACATATGACAATCAAGAAAAGTTGCTTAGTACAACGCACAAAATTTGTAAAGCCTTCTCAATTGTTTGATGAACATATGGGCATTGGAATCTAGTGATATATATATATATATATATATATATATATATATATATATATATATATATATATATATATATATATATATATATAAATAAATATATTTATATAAATATATACATAGAGATAAATAGATATAGATAAAACAGATATGCAGATGTGTATCAATCTAGGTCCTGTAAAGATGTATATACATATAAAGACGAAACTAAACTCAGGGTTTATATATATATAAATATATATATATATATATATATATATATATATATATATATATATATATATATAAATAGATCGATAGATATAACAGATCATGCAGATGTACTTCAGGTCTGTCTGTAAATGTAAAGACAGAAATCTTCAGGGATCTGTATATATATATATATATCTCTCTATATCTCTGTATATATATATATATATATATATATATACATATGTATAAACCTTAGGTTTCGTCTATATTAAGACATCTTCTGCGGATACATCTATATATATATATATATATATATATATATATATATATATATACAGAGAGAGAAAGAGAGAGCGAATCACATGTTAAAATTTTCTTACACCTTTATCATCAAGGTACTCTCGTTGTTACTATTACGGCCATTATACAAACATTTATCATTATTATTATTCTAGTTCTCGTAGTTTCTACTTCTGTACTTTCATTGCTGTTGATATCCTCCTCAGCTTTACTGTTGGGCCATCATCTTACCCTCACTTCTCTGGTTTCTATGCATTTTTATTTGCCGCTTCTCATTTTCCTTTTATCTGAACTAGTATTATCACGAGGTGCATTTTACATCAGTATAGTGTATTTTGCTTACAATACAATTATTGTTACATTTTAACCTTGTCATTTGTCATGATCTCTAATCCTCTTACCCTTCTTCTGCTTATTATTATTATTATTATTATTATTATTATTATTATTATTATTATTATTATTATTATTAAAAGGTATTGTAGATATTAACAACATTCACATTATAAAGAGAGAAACCAGACATATAAGAGCAACCTTTTCTAATTTCCGTATGTGAAGAAAGTGGGACATATTTCTTAAGAACGACCAGACGCCGGACAGGCAATTTATCATCATTTTTCTGCCCACACTTAAACTCTCTGATGGCATGTCATTTGTTCATATTTCTACAAGGAAAAAAGGTAAAGTCTAGGTTTCCATGCCTTGGTGATGGATATCATCCATATTAACTTGGAAAGTTGCCTTGTTTCAAGAGGTTTCGTGGGCACATTATGGGATAAAAGGTAGTGTAGAATTAAAGTGCCTTGCCATGAAAGTATATTGAAACAATATACCGTATTTTTTAATAGCAGATGGACAATTCTGTTAAGTCGCCTGGTCTTTATCAAACTGAATACCTTAGAATAGCATATAAAAAATGCAGCTTGAGTTACAGTTAATCACTACTCCACAGTACAACTCAGATGGCAGTAAATGGTGAGGTCAGTGAACCTGGCTGAATTGCAGTTCTTGTTCTGAGTTCCCATTCCGTGATTTGTTCCCTGTACCTGATATTTTGCAGTTTAATTCTAAACATTTCGCAATGCTTGTCTTCAATTTATGTAAGCTTTCTTTTCTGCAACATATGAATCCTGTCATCCAGTTCCGTTAGACGCTAAGCATTTTCATGAGGATTCCTCTTTCTAGAATTGATAGCATTGTGACCTGTTCTGAGTCAGATGTTTTATTGTTACCTAAAACACTGATTTCCTGGATATCAGAAACATTAGAATTTTTCATTTCAAGAAAAGACGGAAGAACGGTAATCATGATTTATATTATTATCACAAGTCATTCAGCCAGGTCATCTTCCATAAGTTTTATTTTCATTGGGGAAAATCCCTTTTTCTTTTTGCGCTTACTACATTGTTGTGGAATATTCAACAAAGCACTGAACTCTCCTAACAAGGTTCCACGGCCCCATAAAATGCCAAAATGTATATAAAAAATTTAATAGGGAAGAACAAAATATAGATAACAAATAACGATAAACTGGTCTGAATATCTATCATTACTGGATATGTGTAGGTGTGAAGCCCTAACAGATGAGTTGTGCCTGAGGGCAAGAGCCTGAGCCATCTGAAGGCTGGCTTAATCTAAATACAACTACGGATGTGTCTGTCAAAGCAGAGCCTTGCCCCAGGGTGGTTTTCTCGAGATGCTCTGGAAAAGTTGATAAAAGTCACACTTTAAAGTAATAATGGAATTAGAGAATCTCCTTGACTTTATTTTGACATTGCGCTCATCCCACACGTTTGAGCCACAATACAATCCTGACTTAGATTCTAAATGGAAAAAAACCACGAATTCACTAAACTGATAATGTATTAGATTGCCTATTTAGTCTTTCTGGTCGCCATGAAAAGCCATTAAATCACGTGGAAATAAAGGTTATTTACAATATTATCAATATCTTTGGACGCCTCCTCCCTGGTCCAGCGGACAAGCTTAGATAACAACTCAGGTGTTTTCACAACTCAAGATACTCCATTGCTAGCAGGCACACATGCATTCACTTATCACCTGTAATGGTTTGCCTTACTCATATTTTGTCTTTATTACTAATATACTTGAAGCGTTTTATGGCATTTCAGTCATTCAAAAGATCTGTCTACTTTCATTTACTACCATAATAATACATTACTGCACTGTCCTATCATTGCAATATTTACTATTTTATCGTCGCTTGGATGCATCCGGGTAAGTCTGACCAACATGTCTCGGCAATATATTGTACTTCTGATAACAAATCTGTAGAAATATAAAATATGTCAGTGCGTAAGTGCTGAAAGAATGAAAGAGGAGAAATATGCTTTTTTTACGCCGTCGAGCAAGGCAACTCAAAACCTAGTGATTGAGAACAATGAATATGAGGTCATTTCACGGTGTAAGGTAACAAAGAGTTGCATCTCAGATGACCTGGCCGCACAGACAGAAGCGCAGTTGCCCCTCTCATCCCATCTGAAAAGGGAGCGTCAGTCTAGGACCATCAATTATCAGCGCTCTACTTGTTTTGCAGAGCGTCAGCAATCGCATTTTGTCAGTTACAAGTCGAATCGCCTGCCAGGGATCCTAATTAAGATTCTGTTGGCACCTCTGTAAAATGTGGGAAGATTTTTAAGCGGTGTTATTTGGTCTTTACAAATTCTCGTAAATCAAGCCTGAGTGGAATGCAACCCAAACACCACGTAATTCCATTTTATATTTACCCTTATTTTTCTTTTGCGCTTTGTGGCACGGGCATATTTGCCATGAGATTCCCGTTTTAGATTTTCTCTGCTTTTCCATTAGCATTTTTCTTTGTGTTTATTGAACTTTATTCCCAGAGTTCCCAAGGCCAGAAAATTCGTCTTCAGACAGATTTCCTTATTGCCGTGATAGGCGTGATTGTTTGATTTGGTTTCAATATAGGTCAACCGATGGCAAATCTCCAGGTGATGCTGAAGAAAGATAAGGACTCATCATCAAATGCTGATGACATGGACAATGAAACATACCTTCTACTTCCAGAAACATCATGTGATCGAAAAGCTAATCCCTTGTTTGATGGGAAATTCTTCAAAATTAACAAGAGAGAAGGAACGAAGATTAAATGCATAGGCCTATGCACTTTATGTCCAAAGAAAACACTACTGGCTGCTTCAACGTCTGTTACAAGTCCCAGTGGAAGCTGCACAATCGTCTTCACCAAGTTTTTTTTTTATATAATCAATGATAATAAATTATGTAAGACATTTGCGTAATTTCCTGTGTTCAGTCAAGGTTCGGTATCCAGTGGGCTTTGGTGTACAGTACATGATATAATTCCATAAAGACTAATAGAATTCCTATAAAAGGAAGATATCAAAAGTATTTGAACTGTATTTAGATACAATGAAAAGTAATGTATTTATTTAAATACATTACATTTACCTGTAATGTATTTGGTATTTAAATACAGTTTTGACTAAGTAATATATTTAGTATTTAGATACATTTCAAAGTATTTGTGCCCATCTCTGTTTGGTCACATACTCTCTGGAACCTTTCTTAGCAAGATATTGGGTTCTTTTTCTTCTTCAGTTTGAATAATAAGATAAAGAAGAATAATGAAGTCCTCATAATTGAACAGTATTGCCCATAAAGAGAATGTAGTCATATAAGAACGCAATGGAAGGAATAAGACGTACTTGAGCCAAAGGGTATGGCAAAGAAAGTTTCGACTTGAATAACTAAATATTTTTTTTTTATGTTTGTTATTCGTTGTCAAGCACGACAGGATGCTGGTTTATTTTTTGAAGTAACATGTTTAGGAAAACTGTTTTAACTAACGATCGCAGGTGATACATATTTAATGGTACTGATCTGCGATGCTGATTAAAAATATTGATGGATATAATTACGAATTTCCAGTAAAAATGTAAAAAAGAAAAAAGTAAAATGTTACCTAAACCTCGCCACTTAAAAATAATTGCAGTATGAAAAATGCAATTTTGCAATTATACAAAAAGAAATAAAATCGGAAAAAACAGCAGTTGCTCTGTTTTTTCGGTGCCGTAAATATATTTGGAAGTTTGGGTATAACTGCATGTTTCTTTTTTTAAGGCGTCGTCCCTATCCATTCAGCTCAGGAATTCTCTTTATCGAGGACTATGATTAGCCCTGCATTTTTCATACCGGATGTGGAATATGACAAACCTACTAAACTTATTCCACTGTCAGTTTTTACTTGAAGGCTAGTCACGGATCTCGTTCGTCAAAGCTCAAGCAATGATGGGATTATGCTGCAGACTGGAGTTTTCGTACATATTATTCTAGTGTGTGTGCGCTCTTATTTCTTCTTGCCCAAATACTCTTAATATTGTAAAATCCTTTTCATACATAGTCTTCCCTACCTTGTGTGTGCTGTTATTTCTTCTTGTCCAAATACTCTTAACATTGTAAAATCCTTTTCATACATAGTCTTCCCTACCTTGGATATTATACACATATGTATTGCATGTATTAACTCGCAAAAGGCCAAGTTTTATACAAAGGACTGCAGTTTCTTAAAATATTTTGAAGTGCCGAATTAATTTGAAATTAATATACTTAATCATTTACAAAACAAAATCCCCTTGGTGTTAGAGCATTGCGAGTCCAGGAAATTATATTTACATATTTAATATTTTCATTTATAATTCTTATATTTGCATTTTCAATATGTACAGATGTGTTCAAACATTTTCGGTACTTTATTAATTTTGCATAGAGGAAGATATCCGGTACTTACAAATTAATAAACTAAGAACATATGATTATTTATTAGGTAATGGATTAATGTGACGTATATTTGCTGATTTTCTTAAGATTCTGAACTTTCGTACACTGAGACACTTAGAGATCAGTCTGATGTTTAATACTACACAATGTCTAATAGTCTCTGCAATATTAAATTCTTTTTTATGAGTGTGGAAGATTGGGTCTTTCTACGAATTTATCAAAATCCTCAAAATTTATTGGTGTCTGCACCTCAAGTGTTAAAATGTTTCATTTAAGGTATTTTCATTGTTTACTTTGACATTTAGCGTAAGGTTATAAAAGCTCTTGACTATTTTTGAAGTAATAATTTCAGTTCCTGTGGTGACCGAATGGTTTCGTACCCTAACTTTATATAGTTCCTTCTATTCTATCCTGAATGATGCCCAGCATCCTAACTGTTCCATTTGTTTCAAACTATTCCAATTGGTTGTACATTTCCTTACCTTTGGAAAAAAGCGTTATTCTTCACAGAACTAATCGTACTTTCTCTCTCTCTCTCTCTCTCTCTCTCTCTCTCTCTCTCTTATTTTTGAGTGAAAAGTTATAAGTGTTTTAGGAGACTCCAAGCAATTTCGATTCTTCCAGGCAGAGTTTATGATGTGATGTGACCAAGTGACATTACTGTTTCGTCCACGACGCGATTTCTAGACAAGAATTAAGTCTCATGAAAAGGTTCGAATGGTTGACTGAAAGCAAATGCAATTAGCCGTTAGATTAACATCCATGGCGCATTCAGCTAGAAATGAAGTTTTTTTAGAATATGTGAGTTGGATTTGATTTGGGTATATGAAAGGGTTCTTCGTTATTAAAGGGGGGTATTAAGGTTGAAGGTAAATGACATTAGAGGGCTTAAGGTACTGAGATAAACTGTGTGTAATATATTTGGAGAAGGAAAAGTAGAAAGGTTGAGAAATTTAGAGACAACAAAGATGTGGTAAAGAGGTTAGCAAAGGTGAAAAGATGAACCTGAGTGAAGGTGGTTTGGTCACAGGAAGGAGAATGATTGGTTGGTGGAAAGTGTGCGTAATTTGGATGCTCTAGTAAGAAATGAGTGCTTATTTTACTGTAATCTAACAGCGCTTTATGAACTTTAAAAGGCCAATGAAAATACTATTTACACGACAAAACAATATAATTTGATTGAAAATTTTCAGTCTGATCAATCACGATTTAAGATTTTCGGTCAAATTAAGTTTTATATATAGTCTTTTATCGGCGTTTTATCATATATATATATATATATATATATATATATATATATATATATATATATATATATATATATATATATGCGTGTGTGTGAAAATCATTCTGGAAACACTGCAGATTATTGCAGTTGCTATTATAATATATAATTTCTTGTTCTCATTAAGTTTTAAAAATGTTGATGAAAGACTGTAAAGACTTAATCACTCAAGAGTTTCCATTCATTTGCAATGGTTATTTGAGCGATACGAAGAGATTGTCAAAAGGCTTTAATAATTCAAAAGGTAATTATCCTACAATGTAATTGGAATTTTTATTTCGTAGATATGAAAGTACGAAAGCATGAAGATATTAATATTTTGTTTTCTTTTTTCTAAAAACCGTAATTGAGATGCAATGAAATGGAGATTTAAATTTAATATCATGATATGAATATGCTCCGATCCGCTGGAAATATAAAACTGCCATAAAATAAGATTGCTACTATATAAGAATGCTAAGTTTCAAGAAATAAAAAAATAATGTCGCTGCTCCACAGAATTAGCATTATAAGTAAAGTATTGCAAAGTTATATTAAGAACAAAAATGAAAAGCAAACGCTGATTTCGAAAATGCTATTAATGTTGAGTGTAAGACCAATTTTTTGGGTTTCTACTCGTATTGATATTTTCTCCTTTCCTTGAACATTGATTTGCATACGGCGATTCGTTTTCAGCGTTCTTTTTCTTATACTACTTGTAGTTGTGTGACTTTTCAAAGAGATTTCCATAAATAACCAAAGTTTTATTTCCATAATCTCCTTAATCCTTCCTGACACGCCCTTCGATTTTAACTCGAATGAGAGCTTGCACTCCAAATGCTTGTATTCTTCCGAACTTTTCCTCTTAGTTTCGCAGAGTTGGGTCCGTCGGAAATTCCTCGATTGCCTCGAAAACATTCCAGAATTTCTCCAGAATTCACTGACACTTTTCAACGTTATTCATTTTTCTGTGTTGTTTCTTAACTAAGATTTTTTCTGAGTGTCGATCGCTTTTAAATGAACAGACTGGAATCATCAGGATCGCCCCTTCTCTCTCTCTCTCTCTCTCTCTCTCTCTCTCTCTCTGATACACACTCACAAATACACACACACACACACACACTCGCTACTCACTCACTCAGTTCCCGTGCAAATTTATAAAGAGGGACGATTCGAAATTCAAACTCAAGAAATTTTGTATAAGATCAGAAAAAAGTCCTAAATCTGTAAAAAAAAAAAAAAAGAAAAATAAGGTACAGATCCTGTTGACAGTAACATGCTAGGCAGGAGACGGAACAGCCTATTTCCTGGGGCCAGAAGTCATTCGTCCCTTTCCTGTAAAACTATGGGACAGTCTTCTCTACGAATGTGTAGGATTTTAAGAGGTGTTTTGATGGTACCTTCCATCGAAAACCCGCGTTCATTTTCCGTAAATTTTTGATTTGCTTATTTTTCTGGTATTATTTATTTGTATATTTGTTTATATTTAGTTTGTTATTTTAAGACACCGATATTCTGTGAAAGTATGTAGTGCAAATCAATGACTTAATGGCCTGTTCCTTAAGAACGCGTTCATTATAAACCATAAAAACTAGATTTTGTCCACATCTTGCGTTTTTCCTTTCATTGATAATATAATGTTTTACTCGACGGCGGTACATGGTCAGTTCAGGTATCATTATTCTTCTCACTAACTGAAGCGTCAATCTCCATGGTACGTGGAATAACTATTCAATCCATCTTTAGTTATCAGCAATCGTGTCAGTATCATTATCAATTTTACTTTCATCGTGGTACGAAACGCACCGATATCTGATACTTTATGTTACGCGTACCAGTAGATACTGTGGAAATAAATTAGGACATAAATTTCAATAGCATGCTTGGTGTAACTTGATATTTTTTCTAACACGAGCAGACTACAGAATGCGATTCACATATCCCACCTGAGTTCTGGTTTTTCGGGCAAGCAAAGTTACAGAAAGTTGTGAGGGAAGTAGTGCGAATATTTGGATGCCCAGTCTTTTCTAGTCAGTCGAAAAGTTATTTGGCTGATTACTTAATGAACAATAAGTTTGCTGCAGATAAAATCTATCAATGAGTGATAAAGGGAAGCAGCAGAAAAAGTAAGAGAAATAAAGAGGGCAACAATAATAGTTACCATGTGATTAGATAGGCTACTATTTGACACGGAAATCTGGACCGATCAGTAAATTATTCGGCTTCTCTCTGTAGTCAAGAAGGGCTAAATTGCGTCTGTAGATGGCATCGCCCATCAAGCCATTTGAAAGAAATATGCATAAACAGATGGGAATATTATTATTTACGATTTACTGAGTACATAATAACGGCTGCACAGAAAAAAAACTTGTCTTATAAAGTGCACAGGTTAAAAGAAAAATTTGTGGCAAACCTAACATCGAAAGCTTTTGAAAATCAAGAAATATTGTTCCGTTGCATATGAAATATTTGGGGAAAGGCTCGTCTGGACCGATGATGAGTGATAAAAAGATTGCCAGAACAGCAACTTCAGTTACACGACAAAGGGTCAAAGCACCTGGTGAAGTTGTTGACTTGGTGGCTGAACGACCTTTCTTCGCCCATGTTCACTGCAGCACAGTTAAAACTCAGTATGCGTATTAAGTCCATAAATAAGCTGATATTATTATAGTAATAAAATCAATGTTTTTACGCAGTGAATAAAATTTCTTGTTTTTTACATTAGTTGTTCAATCAAAAAGGTGTGGTAAAAATCAACGACTATCATTTAATTTGTCCCTCACGTAATAAAAGTGATTGAAATCTATATCAAATAAGGACGTCATGTATATGATTTTTAAATTTATGTACATCACGAATTGTATTTTTATTGCGTTACTGAATGAAAACAATTATTCATCGTATAAGACAATGGATATTAATCTGTCAAGAACAGTTTTATAATATATATACACATATATATATATATATATATATATATTATATATACACATATACATACATATATATATATATATATATATATATATATATATATATATATATATATATATATATATATATATATATATATATATATATATATACAGGAGTGTCCCATAAGTCTCCATACATAGGAAAAATAAACGTTTCTTGACATAAACTATTTTTACTTATATAATGTGCTCTATATGACTGTCATTTTGTCGGGAACACATTTCAGTGCATGTCCTCCACTGCTGAAGAACACTTCTAAGAACAACTGGATTTATGTTTGTAATGGTGTTTGCAATACGTTCCTTGAGATGATTTATGTTTTGTATCTTTACCTGATACACCATTGCCTTTAAATGCCCCCAAAGGTAAAAATCAAGAGGTGTAAGGTCCGGGGATCTGGGAGGCCACTCCACAGGACCACGCCGACCAATCCATGCATGTTAGAACCATATATGTATGGAATGTATTATGTCTCCTATGTATGGAGACTTATGGGACACCCTTATGAAATAGTGAAGACAAGTAGAAAGAGTTATGATTGGCAGGTGGTGAAAAATTAAAAATTTTGTAACCTATAAAAACCAAAAAACTGAATTTTTTTTGATAAAACAAATTCAACATAAGTGACGATACCGTACAAACGCTGTTTCGAATTGTAAAGGTGATTATGGAAGAAAAAAAGTCTGAATTTGCTAGTACACTGAGCTGACATAAGAGACCCAAAACGGCAGTGACTCATCTACCAAAAACGTTTTTATCATGACCGGATAATAATATACTTGTAAGTTAATATATATATATATATATATATATATATATATATATATATATATATATATATATATATATATATATATATATATATATATCGTCCCAACCACGGATACAGCAGTATATATGCAAGTTAGATATATATCCATCCGAACCACGGATAAAGAAAATATTAACGTAAGAGTATATATATATATATATATATATATATATATATATATATATATATATATATATATATATATATATATATATATATATATATATATATATATATTCACCACAACCACCACCATAGATACAGAAATATATATATGTATATATATACATATCCATAACAACCATGGATGCAGTGTGAAGGCAACCTCTAAGTAAAACATCTGCTTGAATAAATATGAAATTAGCTGTTCAGTGGGTGTTACAAAACCAGAGATTAAGCAGAAGAACAGTACACACACACACACACACACACACACACACACACACATATATATATATATATATATATATATATATATATATATATATATATATATATTATTGTTGTGGGTCCTTCAGATAATGAGTTTAATTATTATTTACTTTGATTTGTATTGCCTTGCTTTACCTAAGACCCACGTAATTTTGTCATTTAAGGCCACAAACTAACTCTAAAGGACAGATAGTGAATAGATCAGGTCGCCAGTTAACACTCGTTAGTAAAGTATAGAGGCTTATTCATAACCACATGAATGAATTCAACACTCTTATTGGAACACTAGTTTCAGCAAAAAAATAAATTACATAAAATTAAATGGGTTATTTACAGGAGCTAACAGCACTCAGCATATAGTCCGTCTTAGGACACACTTCAGTGCTACACAGAATGAACGCAACAGATTTACGTTTCTCAGACGCTTCAACAGGAATTTACTGAAAGGTCGAATTAAGGTTTTTGATACTAATGATGCGGATTCTTCTCCAAGAAAGAGGCTGTTGCACAGGCCCAAGGCATACACAATTCTGGAAAAGGACGTGTCCAGATAACAATCTTGCATTACAGAAACTCTCAATTGTCATTACTAATCACAAGGAGATGATTCTTAGTTCAAAAATAATACGTTTAATGCCATGGAGGATAGATTATGTGACTTTACTAGAAAATAATTTCATAAATGGGGTATGTTTTACTAGGATTTCTTAGTCAGTGACTGTTTAAGAGAGGAAAAATTGAAACACGAAAAATGAGAGTTGCAGTCGAAGGGAAAGAGAGCTGGGAGTAATTGTCACAATCAGGTTTACCACTGGGGGAGATAATGCAATGATCAGATGTATTAGTTTCCTTGGTCCGTTTGGAATAACAATATTCTCCCTCGCGTTTGGAGGGTGACAGAGAGACAAAGGGGGGTTCAGTGGACTGGCCGAGAAGCGCCTTGCCTCGATGAGGTCTCAGTTCAGGGTCTCTAGATGCGGGTCGCCTCGGGTCGCGGCTGTTTTCAAATTCCTCCTACCCAAGCTCTGACCTGAAAGAATAAAGACTCGCCAGTACAAAGGTCACAGAAAAGTAAGCTTAAGGTACAGTCTCTCTAAGGTCTGTCCTAGCAAAACCAATCCCTTCTTATATTTCTCTGAACTAAAATTCTTATCCCGTTGACGGTTGGGATCTGTTCAAAATAACTCCTGCCAGCTTGTTTCTTTTCTCATGTGAGACATCTAAACTCTTCCTAGCTCTAACTCTCGAATTAATTCTATTCTACTAAGAACAAGAAAGAGAGGTCAAACGCTGGATATTTATAATAATATATAGTTGTTTTTACATATACCCTATATACACATATATATACTTATATATACACATATACTGTAGGGTATACAAAGAATATCTAATGCTTTGAATTAAGCATGAAAATGATTTTATTTAGTGCTCAATGAGTTTTATAGTACCAGGAAAATGTTAATTAAAGACAGCTACTCCCAGTCGGGATTAAGGTGGTGAAAAAAAGAGAGATATATATACATACATACATACATATATATATATATATATATATATATATATATATATATATATATTTGATATTATATATATTTATTGTATATTATATTTATATATGTATATGAACTGTAGATTATAAATAAGTATATATAATTTTCTCAATTCAGTACCAAATCATTTAATGAGTTGTTCACTTCTTTAAGTTAACTTCGGGTGTATTTTGAGAACTTTGCCATCTCTGGAGTTTAGAAAGTTCGCAGGCCTGTGAAATGTATTTCCTTCCTGATGCCATTACGTTGGAAACACAGTGTATGTGACCGGTATTACCATTTTAGAAGAAAGCTTTAACGAAGTATTCCTTATCTGTCAATGCTGATCAAATTTAAGTTTGCCAAAACTCCACACATTCAATAAATCTGTTTTGTTTAAAAATCTTTAGACCCAAAAATAACATTCTTAATTGCAGTTTAGTTTTCCCAAATTCTTCATCCCTATGATTTGGTCTAGTATTTTTCCTTAAATGTGGACGATTTAAGTGTGCAAAAATTTTCTTTCCTGTTAAATCATCGGCAATGGGTGGCATCATTCCTGGAATGTTATTTATTTATTTATTTTCATTTATTTATTTTTATTTTTTTATTTATTTTCATTTATTTATTAATTTTTATTTATTTATTTTTATTTATTTATTTATTTTAATTTATTTTCAGGCGAAAGTTCTCATAATGGATCTGCAGTTACAATGTAGAATTCAACGTTACAAGACATATAGATTTTGATAATGAACTCAGCTATTTTGAGTTATATATACATATATATTATATATATACAATATATATATATGTATATATATGTGTGTGTGTTTATACGTATACATACATATGTATACAAACAAACAAACATACATACATCCGCAAGCACATAGATTTAATGTTTAATGTTCATATTCCAAACCCACCCTTGTATTTTCTGTAGGGATAAAATCTTTCGATACGCCTCAGTAAAGCTCGCGGGTATGCAAGGTACCGCAATTCTTTAGGTGCAGTGTAAGTACTAAGCTCTAATTTCTTTTTCTACCTTTGAGGATAGCTGGCATCGCCCTTGCCTCTGACTCGAGAGTCCTGGATTCGATTCCGATATTATGCAGAAATTTATCTCAACTGCACAAATAATAATGTGGTGATTTCCTCAATAATTATAATGATAAGGAGATCTGTGCACATGTACATAAATTTTTCTTCAATAAAGTGACCACTGTCTCGTTTCTTCCTTTGAGCCATCTTGGAAACGAATTTGCATATTTCAATTTCGAAAGTAGGAGTAAAAAGATGGCATGCGTCCTTCCCCCTTTCAGTCATATATATTACCGTGTCGCTCCAGTCTTCAAAGAAATGATGTTCTATATGTTTCAACTAATTATAGCTATTAACTTTTTTTTTTTTTACAAAATACAAAACTAAAAAAAATGTTATAAGGAAACACGGGATGAACAGAGTTATTTTCTTATAAAGACCTCTATCGTTACAGTAGGAGACGCAAAAAGCAGCCTTTTTGAATAATGAAATAAGGGTGAGATTATCCCGTCGAGTGATGCATATTCGTTTTTCTTACGCTTTCTAAATTATAATGGACAGTCGAAAGTACACAGAGTTGTTGATTTCCTGAATTTTACGTCTCTCTCTCTCTCTCTCTCTCTCTCTCTCTCTCTCTCTCTCTCTCTCTCGTCTTTTCTACCATTAAATAACATTCTGAGAATTTCCAGAGATTAAGGCTAAATGCTGAAACCCTGGAATAATGGTATTATTGCTCCAGATTTTGCTGCACCAAAACAAAGGCTCAAATTACATTACTGTATAACGGTTACTAGGCCTATGCTATTAAAAGATTTGTTTTAAATGTTTGGTAAGTGATATTGCATAGGTTTTTAGGTGTTTTGATGACGAAAATAAGGTTTACGGCCACATCCCAGAGCCGCTAGGCTAAAGTTCAACGTGTCCAAGATCTATGATCGTGTCTGACTTGCAAGCTTGGAAGTAAGCTTCGATGGAGATTTTTATTTTTAATGTTATGAAGTTTTTCATTCTGGTTTATTGTATTTAATATGATACTTATGACTGCACACAGATATACGCGTTTTACGACCACAGGCTAAGGACAATATGCCTAAAATGTTACATTTACTGCACTTTGTAATGAAATTAGATGTTTTTTATTGCAGTTTCTCTTTCTCTTTTTTTTTTTTTTTTTTTTTTTTTTTTTTTTTTTCTCTTTCTGCTTTTTTTTTTTTTTTTATGAAGGTCGGATATTTTTTAACACACCTTCTATATGTATGTATGTATGTATGTAGCCTATGTATGTGTGGGCATATATATATATATATATATATATATATATATATATATATATATACTGTATATATATATATATATATATATATATATATATATATATATATATATATATATATTTATATATATATATTATATATTATTATATATACATATGTGTGTATACATATAAACAAACGGTTCTTGATAGACGAATACCTACTGTTTTGCAGGACGATAAATTATTTCCATTCAGTACCGTCATAAAGATACAATTCTTGATTTACATAAATATAAAAATTTTATATATGTCGTCCTAATTTTATTTAGATTTCAATTGCTTATTTTTTTCACGAGGAGACAAATTAAATGATACCCGTTGATATTTACCACATCTTCTTGATTGAACAGCTAATGTACAAAATAAGTAATTTTATTCATTCTGTAAAAGCACTGATTTTATTACTATAATAATATCAACTTACTTATAAAGACTTAATACCCATACTGAGTTTAACTGTGCTGCAATGAACATGGGCGAAGGAAGGTCGTTCAACCATCAAATCAACAACTTCACCAAGTGCTCAGGCTTTGACCCTCTGTCGTGTAACCTAAGTTGCTGTTCTAGCATTTCTCGATTTTCAAAAGCTTTCGATGTAGGTTTGCCACAAATTTTCCCCTTTAACTTGTGCTCTTTATTCGACAGGTTTCTCTTTCTGTGGAACCATTATTATGCACTCAGTAAATCGAAAATAATAATTTTTCCATCTGTTTATGCATATTTCTTTCAAACGACTTGATGGGCGATGACTTTAGTTAACTGTAGATTTCTGTCGATAACGTCCACAGACTCCACTTCAGCTGCTGAACTAAAGAGGAAGCGGAATAATTAACTGATCGGTCAACATTTCTGTGTAAAATAGTTTCTATTACCATAGTAACTATTATTATTGTTCTGTTTATTTATCTTAGTTTTTCTGCTGCTTCCCTTTCTCAATGACTGATGAATTACCTGTTGGCCGACATATTCCCTAATTAACTGATCGACTAAATGATTCTCTTACTGACTAGAAAAGAATAGTCATCCAAATATTCGCACTTCTTCCCTCACAACTTTCGTTAACTTTGCTTGCGTGAAAAGTCAGAACTTTTAGGAACTGAGTCGCATTTTATAGCCTGCTCGCGTATTTATATAATGGAACGTTACACCGAGCATGCTTTTGAAATTTATCTCTTGTTGAATTTTTTCACAGTACCTACTGATAAAAAAGATGGTTTGAATACTTATTTCCATATACCAATGAGGCTGAATACTTGAATTTGTAGTACGAATAATCAGAATAATGCACAGTTAACTGGTCGTATATTGCCATCTAGTAAACCTTGTCATATTATCGATGAAAGGAAAAACGTGAACATCTCAGACATTACCAATGCAGGAAAAAATGTGGCACAACTTTAGATGAGTATTTCGTTCAATTTCTGTATTCCTGCAAGTGCAGGTTTCTGGAGATATTATAGAGCCAATGGTAACGATAAGAAGATAAAACAATGATATACGGTATTTTATCTCGATTGTAGTCTTTGAATGGAGCAAATAATGAAATATCGATGAATTCTCATACCTGGAACTGATTTCTTTCAAGATTCCCTTACATACTTCCAAGCTAACAGTGCAATATTAGTATTCCCGACTATCAGAGATGACAGCATTTCTTCTGCACATACTACACACACACACATATGTACATACGCATATATGTACTTGTATGTATGTATATATGTATAAATAAATAAATAAATAAATATATATATATATATATACATATATAATATATATATATATATATATATATATATATATATATATATATATATATATATATAAAATATTCGAAAATGTGTGCAGACGCGTGAAGTGAAAAATAATGCAAAAGGTTATTGTGTATAGAGAGCACGCTTTTATTTTGATTCCACATGGCAGCGAAAACCCAACCAATGCTTTTAACATTATTACTTCGTGAAATTGAAAGGAAAATTCTATCCGCTAGAAGGACAAGTTTTCGTCATAAAAAGAATTTTTTATTTTTAATTTTAAAATATTCAGCTATCTTATGTAACGAAAGTTTTTAGGAGTATCGTGGGTTTCAGCTTCAAAATAAAACCTAACTCTTAAAAGAAAAAGGTACTTTTTTCTCTTAAGGAACCAAGTTTAGGCGACGCGTACGGAAATTGCCTAGACCTCAATCTGTGCGAATTTCCAAGGTAATCCTTTCAGTCGCCTCTAATCAGTCAATCTGCGAGTCAATAAGTCGGCCAACCGATCAATCTATGAAGCGGCCACAAAGGGAAGCAGTAGAAAAAAAAAAGGAAGAGAGAGAGAGAGAGAGAGAGAGAGAGAGAGAGAGAGAGAGAGAGAGTAAAAATAAGTAATGATGGTATAAGACAGAACTTTACAAGGAAATCCTGACCGATAGATGAACTATTCGATTTCCCTCTACTGTTGTGCAGGTATGAAAGGTGTCTGCAGACGCCACGGACACAAATCAGGAGCTAGCTAACATCATCGCCCATCAGGTCATTTAGAAGGACTTGCATAAATTGAGGCAAAATGATTATTTTCGTGGGATTCAGCGAATAATGTCGTTCCACAGAGAAAGGAAACCTGTCTAATAAAGCATATAGTTAAAAAGGAAAAGTTTTTGGTAAGCCTAACATCAAAGGCTTTTGAAAATCGAGAAATGTTTGCCCCGTCTCACAAGAAATTCTCGGGAAAGGATACTTCTGAACTGAAGTATCCATTACACAACACGGGATTAAAGTCCATGCAGTTTTTGAAATGGATAATTTGATGATTTAGCGACCATTCTTTATACATGTTTACTACGGCACATGGTTTAAATTCAGTGTGGGTTAAAATCAGCATAAGTGATAATATTAAATTATTAGATTAATGCAATCAATTAAAGGATTAAATTAATTTTTAAGGTTAAATATTAAATATTGCAGAATGAAAAAGTAAGCAATCAGATTATATAGTAAGCAATTGCGGTTTATACAGTTACATCACTGCCACTGAGTCTTCAAAAATGATGTGCCTTTTCTTACAATCTTATTTTTCTTATCAGGCTTCGATTCCCGTCCAGCTGTTTTCTGACTGAAATTTAAGATGCACAACTTTTTTTTTTAATTCAAGTCCTTTAAAATTCGTTTCAAATGTTGTTTTAATATAGTACTACGTCCCTTAAACTGTATAAAGATACATGCAAACTTGTTAAAGGCCCTCAACAAAGACGTTTGCGTACATTAACATAACCTAATCTGAGTATGCTCAGCACATATCATACCAATGACTTTCTCTCTCTCTCTCTCTCTCTCTCTCTCTCTCTCTCTCTCTCACACACACACACACACACACACAAAATCATGTTATAACAAAGATAGGAAGAGTGACTTAAAATTCGTTAAAACCTATAGTACACAATAAATATCAGGAATCCAAAGAACATAAAACTACCTACAGTTATAGGAAAGTAATATCTCCATTTGAGAACTGGTCAAACAACAATAAGAAGAATTTAGATGGTGGGAGTGTATTCAATTATGCACTTTGCCTTGGGAATAGACTACAACCAAAAGAAACATTATACATTATAAGTCCTCCAACTCTGATCCTCATCAGAGTAGGACGGCTTATAAATCATTCCCTTGGGGCCTAATCTATTCCCAAGGTAAAATGAATGCGACATTTATTGTATCGTTTTGGCTTAGTATTCTAAAGTATAAAAGTGTGAAAAATTATTAACTACGTCCGATATACCTATCCTACGACCTCGATTTGGTTTGGATATAACAGTCTTCATTCCGGTGGGAACAAAGCAAGTTGTGAAAGGAGAACTATAAAAATTCTGTTACTTATTCCGGGGTGTGAACTCGGCACTGCACCATGACGTGAGTAGGTGGATGACCAAATATAATTTATTAAGCTATTATTGAATTTCTTCAACAATGAAAACACCAGCAATCGTTACACATTTACCTGCAGCTGTCATACCACTGATAAATCTGTCCTGGATAAATATCAACTTTGATATTCGAAATCAAACCCAATTAAGCAATGCCTTAAATACTTATGCTCCAGTACCCTAACCTCTATATTGCTCACTGTATTTCCATTTTACTTTTGCTGTTTACACATAAAAAAATTAAAAAATGCATTTTCTTCTAAGAAAACGAGCCATTTTACTCACACGTGACAGTTTCAGTTTATTTCTTATTACGTGGTTTAAGATAAATCTGACATCTTGCTATATGGTCAAAGTTAACCTTAAGGTTATAAAGTTACTAGCCTTAAGATAAAAGGGAGTCAACTGTAAGTTACAGGTAAGAGTGGGAGGTAAAATTCAGAGGCCGTTTTCTATTCGTTAGTTCCTTTGAAAGGTAAACATAGTAAAGGCCCTATGGCCTCGTTTGAATCAGAATTTTATGGGACTTTGACCTCTTGTTCAATGGTGGCGGTATTTCCTCTACAATTCTAACGACGAAGGGAAAGGTACTAGAATAAATACTGGTGTTAGTACAGGTTATTCTAGACGAAGATTTGCCTTTATAACTAACGGACTTTCTCAAAAAGTAACGTATGTTAATCCTGTATCGGCTTTAGTATTTTAAATGCTGCTTCTTGTGTCAAACGTATTTATAAAAAAACTTTTAAAATGACTCATTTTTCAATAAGATAAGTCTTTATAAGTCGTGATTGCTGAAATAGCGTATAACGTTTTGCCAGTATTGTCAGATATCGCGAAGTAAGCTAATTCTTAAAATTTATTTTTCTATTTAGTTTTGAGTACGTTTATATCTTTCAGGGATATATTGCTAAATAAACATGAAGGAAATCTGGGGGCTCAGTTTTACCCTCTCCCCACCCTCTTAGTTCTTACACATCCCCACCTTATGGTTTGGATTTGTATTCCTCTCTTTAACTTTCTTTCTGCTTCTCTGTTTCTCCTTCGTTCCCCACTACCCCCTACCCCCACCCCTGACCCCAACGTCTCTCTCAACTTGCGCTCAGTTTCTCATGGTCTCCTTTTGCTTTCTGTGCAAGTCTCTCTCTCTCTCTCATATATATATATATATATATATATATATATATATATATACATATATATATATATATATATATATATATATATATACATATACATATATATATATGTATATGTATATATGTGTGTGTGTATGTGTGTTTATTCATATATATAAAATCAAATACATATATATTCCTGGAAAAGCTTCCGCAAATTTTTCATGTTGAATTTCCAGTTTTTTGTTGTGTTTTTGCTTCTCTGCAGTTCTGTCACTTTGAAATGAATCTGCGGCTTTGAAGAAAGATATCGCATACATGCATCGAACATAAGACAGAGTCAGTGGTATATTTTCCTCACATCAAGTACTACAACGAAAAATAACCATATCCTATACGTAAAATGTTCGACTTAAAATTGATAAAACCTACAAAATTTGTTGACGGACCACAGTCAGCAAGGACAAACAAAGAAGCAGGTCAAATGAGTACAATAAATCAGACTCAAAATTTGCGGGACTAAAAATAATAAAGATGACTAAGTTCTATCCTTCACACAACCAAATTCTCACAATCCGGTAAATATGGGAAGTGTGCCCATTATAATGTTAAATAAAGCACATCTAGCAACGTTGTAACCGAGTTCAAGAACGTTGCAATATTAGCTTCAACGTGTAACTGAATTTTTGTTATCCGATGGCACTAACCGTTAACGACAGGTCCATCGGTGTTTGCAAAGATCATGGGTTCATCAACTCATGAACAACTGATCTATGCTCTTATGCTCTTTTAAGAACGGAAGGGTAACGTTCAAGTTCTGAGACTTGACTCGGCATTTCTCCATTAAGATTACACTTCCCTTGCTATGTGGAAAGCAACCATTTTCCGTTCTATTTTCCAAGAAAAACAATTTTCTCCATAACTATTAACCTTCTCCCGCTGTTTGCGTAGATATACCCCTGAACCCTTAACGAGGCCATTTCCATAGAAGAACCACAGTCATGCTCATATACGTAACTGTGGTTTTATGCTTTTTATTTTTTCGCTCTCTATTTCCTCAAAACAAGTTTCTGTATTTCCAAAGGAACAGAGTTCTCTATATTTCTCCAGGAATAGACATTTCCTCTATTTCCTACTGAACTCTGAACTACTTTTTCCCTATATTTCCCAAGGAGCAACTCTTCCTTATTTACTTAGAAAGTTTTCTATTCCTATTTCCTTAGTTCTTCCTTATGTACTTAGAAAGTTTTCTTTTCCTATTTCCTAAGCAACAGCTTCCCTATGAACAGTCCTTTCTACATTTCACACTTCCTTCATATGAGCTGCTGTGCTACCTAGCATCGCAGAATTCAGTCTGACTTTCCAGTGGGCGCGAAGACGATAATAAAAAAGATGGGGTTTCAAGTGTCTACTTCCGTCAGGACGGAATAAGAATATATTTCACGAGTCTCTGCACGAGTAAAATAAAAAAAAAAATGGAAATGAAAACCAGAATGCTATTATGATTGACCATTATTGATAACTTTACGATAAATTTACTCAATAATGACAGTATTTAGGGGGCTAAAAGAAATGCAGGATGACACATGGAATTTTCCAACATAAATAATATACGCAGTTCCATTAAATATAACGAGGGTTTTCAAAATAACTAGGGTCACCAGTGACCCGCTGGGTCACTTACTGTTGAAAATTTGGGGAAGGGAGGGAGGGGGAAGGGAGGGGTGAAGGGGAGTGGGAGTGGGAGGGGGAGGGGAGGAGGGTGCAAGGGTAGGGTATGGGGGAAGGGGAGGGGAGGGGAGGGTGCAAGGGTGGAGGGTATGGGGAAGGGGTGGAGGACCACCAGTGACCCTTAGGTCACTTAATGTTGAAAATTTGGGGAGGGAGGGGAGGGTGGAAGGGTAGGGGATGTGGGTGAAGGGGAGGGAGGGAGGGGAGGGGAAGGGGAAGGGGAAAGGGAGGTGGAATGGGAGGAGGAAAAGGGGAAGGGAAGGGGAAAGGGAGGTGGAATGGGAAAGGGGAAGGGGGAAGAGGGGAGGGAAGGAAAGGGAGGTGGAATGGGAGGGGAGGAAGAGGCCGAAGGGGAAGGGGAAAGGGAGGTGGAAGGGGAGGGGAGGAAAAGGGGAAAGGGGAAGTCTACCGGCAGCACCAGCCCCGTTTAACTTTCGGTGTGCAAAAAAACAAACCTTTCAGAGTTTTAGTATTATAATATACAGATAGTTATTGGTAAAAATAAAACCAAATTTAAGCAAATAAAGAAAGTTGCCTCGAAATCGAAAGAATTATGATGACATTAAGCATTTTTGCAAAAAAGTGACTATCATTCTCTAGTTATCTTAGTGATTAAGATTCAATTATATCGTTATATTTATATGATTAAAAAGTTTTATTGGGTTTATTTTCCCATAAATATGACTAAGTCGACTAATCCAATAAATAATATTGTATATATATTCACAAATAAACTTATACAAACACACACACACACACACACACACACATATATATATATATATATATATATATATATATATATATAACATATATATATATATATATATGCTCTCTATTTATTAATTAATGTGTGTGCTTGAGCATTTGTACGTATCCACAAAAGCTATTGTTTACGCATGTTTTAAAACTAAGAAAGACGTCCAAAGTAAAGGCGCTTATCCTTAAGTTCTCAAGACAAATATGATCTTGAGTCACCAGGCATGGCTTCCCACGCTCTCTCTCTCTCAACTGAAAATGAATTTGATCATCTCTTCCAGAAAATGAGTCATCTTCTCCTCTAGCCCCCCGACGCTTCCCCAGAGGTCGTAAAGCCTCTCTTTTTTATGAATGACTCTGCTATTTCATTCGTCAGCGGATGATTTTGGGAGATTCATTTGTCAGCTGAAAAGGCTTCCTCGGAAATTCTCTCTCTCTCTCTCCATACTGCTTCTCTTCCTTTGCATCCAAAGGCATTGTATTCCATATTGGTGGACTCTCATGAGTCGAATTTACTTTAAAAACATTTATTAGATCATCAGCATATTGAAACGAACAGAATGTCCTCCTACGAATGAGGGAACTTTCTCATTTACTTGTCCCTTAATTTTATCCAGACCATAAATATCTGATAAACTACTCATGAAGTCTTTTAAAGACCATACGATGACGCAGGCAAGAAACCAGTAACAGGTAATCTTGTCCAGGATCGTACAACTTGATGACTGCAAGCTTTTAAGTTCTTCAATTCTAAAATTCATTCACAGAATGGCTAGTGAAAAATGTTAATTCTCGGTGGGTATCTAGCACTCGAAATTATGGTATTAGTAAATATACAGCAGTCTATGCGCCATATTCAGAGAGAGAGAGAGAGAGATAATGCTAGAAATGATGCATAATTTTAAGCAATGAAAAATCATGTTCCGTCAATTCCTGACAAGGAATCCTAGAAGCATGCAACAGACACATTAAATATTTCATCATAGAATTTGGTGACACGGCGAATCAGTTGGAAAAAAAAAACATAACCTTTCCACAATTTCGTTTATACCTTCAAGAATAATTGAAGCCTTGAATTCCACGCCACCGTACCTTCATGACTATTTTATCACGACTATATCCTTCCAATCGTAACTTTTTAGCAATATCTATGGGCTGGATGAAAAAAATTTGCAATAACTTAATCACCCGAATTTTAAGTGAGAAAATTCGACAGGAAATATATACACATTTAGGCTTCAAAATAATTTATTCAAGATAAACAATGGCTATTTTGATCGCCTGAGAAAGATACATCAAAGAAAAATGCAATGTCTTTACTTATTACTCATCCATGTTTGGGCATTTAGATATCTCTCAATAATCAATTTTTTCCCTGGCATATTTCATGACTTACAGAATCCCGCAGCTTGAAAATACAGGGAAAGAAATGTTGATTGATTCAATAAGTAAATTACTGATCATCAAAGAATGTAGGAAGTGGTATCCTGAAGACCATTACGTTACTGGTAGAGATGAGTGGCTACTTTCTACTTTGACACATTCATTAATAAATTCTTTCCTCCAGTGATTGACTGATTGATTATATTCTGAGGAATAGTGTTATAACAAAAATAGGAGTCGCCTCGGAAAACTACTCGGAATAAAAATGTTTGAATACTTTAAAATCTTGAGAATATTGTCCATAAACTGCCCATTCTTACGCTGTATGCTTTGCAAATACATTTATGCCTTGCATCCATTTTTGAATATAATTTTTTCATAATTCAAAGTAAATGACATCTTTCGAAGGGAGCCTGATCTATCCATAAACTCGAATTCACTAATCTATCTAAATCCAACATCGTCTAAGGGAAGGCGCTGACTATCCTTCTCATCCTGGCACTTTCAAGTCGCAAAGACTAGAGTACCTGACCAGCAAGTACCATACGGTCAAAAGGACCAAGTAGGATTTCCCAGCCATTAAAGATCATTTTCTCTCCCATTTTGGCAACTTATTATACCTGCAGACCAGACTCTCCCATACAGGCTGCTCAATCTCTCTAGTCTTCTTCTAATATTAGAAAAGAAGCTGATTTTGCCAATTTATAATATTATCTACAATTACTCCCTTAAGCTCAAAGTCTTAGGAACTCCACTGGATCGAGTGGATGACTGATATAATTTTTTTTACTTTCTGGAAATTTTAACATTATGGTACCTCAGAATGAACTTAATGTTTTTCATTTTTCTAACAGAACGTTTTACGGCTGCTGTTTTCTTCAGATTTAATAGATACCTTCTCAACAGCCCTGAAACCATCTGCACTGAAAGAAAAACTGACGGAGACGCATCTGTTGCAAGCAAATCACTCTGCAATGAGGCGCCTTCTTCACCACACAATTCTCTGTGTCTTTTGAGACAGAGGGGGCTACATGGGCTTGAAAGGAGAGTTTTACACTCATCTATCTAGATGCATCCTTGCATACTGGTTCCTTGGGGGAAATGAAAGGAACAGCTAATGCACCAGCTATGGAGGCAGTGGGAGCTACATCTTCAACATTACCATCCTCTATCTTCAGAGACAAGATTTTATCACAAGCCGCTGGTTAAAGACTCCTGAATAGATTCATATCTTAAAGCTCTTTTTTCTTCTCACTTTCTACATATTTTCTCCTTGGTCCAGACTTGGACTGGTTTGTATTTGGAATGAGTGAAAAAGGCTGTTGTGGCTATCACTAGTCTCTCTGCTTAACCCTGCGTCATGTTAACCGTATCCTTGCCTGTGGTTGTCAACTCTGTTAACCGTATCCTTGCCTGTGGCTGTCAAGTCTGTGAAGATAATCATGAAGGCACAGGGCTATGACAAGTCTGTTGCTGAACTATCCAGAGAAAAATTTTAACAAACATGAAAATCTCAAAAAAATATCCGAGCCTTTGATGAAATTTATTCCTTTACTTACGATTCCAGTAAGAGCTGACTCTAAACTGTTCACTCTACCCTACCCGTAAAGGGATAACACCAGTGTGATTAGCGCAGCTTAAGTGGAGGTCAAAGGGCTTGATGGAACTCAGAATTATACAGGAAACCATCATTCTCATTTTGATTATGTAGGGATGTAAGTAGCACAAAATGCCAAGAGTCCAGTCCCCAAACCCAGCCCAACCCTGGAATCCACGGGCCAATTCTAAAGGGCAGTCCAGCCCCTGAGGTATCAATATGAGTAGTCAGGGCGATAATTCTCAGGTCCAAGCATTTCCGGGACGTTAACAATCCCACCACTCCCCTCTATTAGGTTCGTAAATGAACCCCAGACCAAGAACAGTCAGTTTTCGTAAAAGTAGATATATCCAAGTTTCATAGGTCGAAAGAGCACTGAATAACATTTAGACTCGAAGCCTTTAATGAATTCCAGAGGTTCGAAAGTCCCCTTACTTCATCAAGGAATCCTTCTTGAAGGAGGGTTCCCTCAATGAATGTTGATATTAAACTAAAGTGATACTGAATTCATTTGTTTTTACCTTACGACCACTGAAAACAAATGAATTCACCAGCCCTTTAATCTCTTCTCCAAGAAAGTAATGAACATAAAAATTTTGCAATCTTTCGATGCCAACATCTGCTTTATAATTCCTTCAGGCATACTTAAGGGCTGAAGGTGAGGAAACAGAAGGGCGAAGAAAGAGGGCAATAAGTTTAATCTAAGTTTCTCCTACAGTAATCTCAGGGATCTTTTTATTAAGACGGCTATTACGCGAGGTACTTTCTCTTTTTACCAGGGCCGCAAGACGTGGACAAAATTTTGTTTTTACGGTTTATAATGAACCGCATTCATATGGAACAGGACATACGGCTGGGTATACTTTCACAGAATATATGTCTTAAAATAACAAATTAATTACTATACAAATGTAAGAATAAACAGCACCTGAAAAACAAGCATATCAAAAATTCGCGGATAAGGAACAAGGGAATTCGATGGAAGGTACCATCAAAGCACCTCTTAAAATCAGGAAAGTCAACATCTACACATTCGTAGGGAAGACTGTTCCACAGTTTTAAAGGAAAGGGACAAATGACTTCTGGCCCCAGGAAATAGGCTGTTCCGTCTCCTGCCTAGCATGTTACTGTCAACAGGATCTGCCCTTGATTTTTTCCCTTTTTTTTTTTACAGCTTTAGGATCTGTTTTCTGATCTTATACAAAATTTCTTGAGTTCGAATTTCAAATCGTCACTCTTTATAAATTTGCATGGGAACTAAGTGAGTAGTGAGTAGCAAGTATGTGTGTGTTTTTTTTTTATTGCGCTCAGTTGAAGACAGCACAGAAAAACGAAGATGTTGAAAAGTGTCGATGAATTCTGAGGAAATTCTGGAATGTTTTCGAGACAATCGAGGAATTTCAGACTGACCCAACTCTGCGAAACTAAGAGGAAAAGTTCAGAAGAATACAAGCATTTCGATTGCTTTCTGAAGAATACAAGCATTTCGATTGCTTTCTGAAGAATACAAGCATTTCGTGTGCTTTCTGGAGAATACAAGCATTTCGAGTGCTTTCTGAAGAATACAAGCATTCCGATTGCTTTCTGAAGAATACAAGCATTTCGATTGCTTTCTGAAGAATACAAGCATTTCGATTGCTTTCTGAAGAATACAAGCATTTCGATTGCTTTCTGAAGAATACATGCATTTCGTGTGCTTTCTGGAGCTTTAAACATTTCGAGTGCTTTCTTCAATCATTCGTTGCTTTCTGAAAAACACAAACATTCCGATTGCTTTCTGAAGAAATACAAGCATTTCGAGTGCTTTCTGAAGAATACAATCAAACAGAAGAATACAAGCATTTCGATTGCTTTCTGAAGAATACAAGCATTTCGATTGCTTTCTGAAGAATACAAGCATTTCGTGTGATTTCTGGAGAATACAAGCATTTCGAGTGCTTTCGATTACAAGTGCTCTGAAAGAATACAAATTCAATTGCTTTCTGAAGAATACAAGCATTTCGTGCTTTCTGAAGGAGAATACAAGCATTTCGAGTGCCAGTGCTTTCTGAGAATACAAGCATTTCGAGTGTTTCTGAAGAATACAAACATTTATTTCGAATGCATTTCGATCTGAAGAATACAATTTCGTGTGCTTTCTGGAGTGCATTTCAGTGCTTTCTGAAGAACACAAATTTCAGTGCTTTCTTCGCATTTCGGTGCCATCTCAAGAATACAAGCATTTCGAGTGCCATCTGAAGAACACAAGTATTGCCCGAGAATGCTAGTGCCATTTGAAAATACAAGTTCAGTTATCCGAAGAATACAGGCATTTTTCTGAAGAATACAAGCATTTCGAGTGCCATCTCAAGAATACAAGCATTTCGAGTGCCATCTGAAGAACACAAGTATTCGAATGCCATCTGAAGAATACAAGTATTCGAGTGCTATCTGAAGAATACAAGCATTTCGAGTGCTATCTGAAGAATACAAGCATTTCGAGTGCCATCTCAAGAATACAAGCATTTCGAGTGCCTCTGAAGAACACATTCAGTGCCATTGAAAATCGAGCATTTCAGTGCCAGGAAAGATACAAGTATTCGAGTGTTATGAAATAAACCAGTAGCTCTCGTTCGAGAACTACAGATATAGAACCTGAACTGAAAACTTTGGCTATGTTTATGGAAATCTCTTCGAAAAGTCACACAACTACAAGAAGTATAAGAAAAAGAACACCAAAAACGAATCGCCGTATGCAAATTCAATGTTCAAGGAAAGGAGAAAATATCAATACGAGTAGAAACCCAAAAAATAAAAAACAATTGTCTTAAACTCAACATTAGTAGCATTTTCGAAATCAACGTTTGCTTCGCATTTTTGTTCTTGATGTAACTTTGCAATGCTTTACATATAATGCTAATTCTGTGGAGTAGCGACATTATCTTTTTTTCATTTCTTGAAACATAGCATTCTTATACAGTAGCAATCTTATTTTATATATCCAGCGGGTCGGAGCATATTCATATCCTAATATTAAATTTAAATTTCCATTACATTGCATTTCAATTACGGTTTTTAGGAAAAAGAAAACAAAATATTAATATCTTGATGCTTTCATACTTTCGTATCTACAAAATAAAAATCCTAATTACATTGTAGGATAATTACCTTTTGAATTATTAAAGCCCTTTGACAACTCTTCGTATCGCTCAAATAACCATTGCAAATGAATGGAAACTCTTGAGTGATTAAGTCTTTACAGTCTTTCATCAGCATTTTTAAAGCTTAATGAGAACAAGAAATTATATATTATAATAGCAACTGCAATAATCTACAGTGTTTCCAGAATGATTTTCACACACACACACACACATATATATATATGATCTTTAAAAGACCTATAAAAGACTATTTACACAACAAAACCATATATATTGACCGAAAACCTTAAATTCTGATTGATCAGGATTGGGGATTTGCAATCTAAATATATGGTTTTGTCCTGTAATTAGTATTTTCATTGTCTTTTAAAGTTCAAAAACAATTTTAGATTACAGTAGTAAAACAGGCAATCCTTTCTTATTAGAAATTCTACACACTTTTCACGTACCCAAACCACCTTCACTCAGGTCCATCTTTTCATCTTTGCTAACCTCTTTACCACATCTTTGTTGTACATATATTTCCCAACCTTTCTACTTTTCCTACTCCAAATATATTACACACGCAGTGTTATTTGCCTTCAACATTAACAGCTCCCTTTTATAACGGAGACCCTTGCATATTCCCAAACCAAACCAGCCCACTCACATATTCTCAAACAAACTTCACATCTAGATGAATACGTCATGGATGTTAATCTAATGCCTAATTGCATCCCCTTCCGTTAAACCATTCAAACCTTATTCTTAGAACCTAATTCTTGTCTGGAAATCACGTCGCGGTTGAGACAGTCGTGTCGCTTGGTCACATCGCATCATAAAATCTGCCTGGAAGAATCGAAATTGCTTGGAGCCTCGTAAAACACTCCTAACTTTTCACTCATAAATAAGAGAGAGAGAGAGAGAGAAGAGAGAGAGAGAGAGAGAGAGAGAGAGAGAGAGAGAGAGAGAGAGAGAGAGAGAGAGAGTACGAACATTTACTCATGACTCCCGATTAGTTCTGTGAAGAATAACGCTTTTCTCCAAAGGCAAGGAAATATACAACCGAATGGAATAATCTGAAAGACATGAAACAGTTAGTTTGCTGGCATCATTCAGGATAGAATAGAAGGAACTATATAAAGTTAGTGTACGAAACCATTCGGTCACAACAGGAACTGAAATTATTACTTCAATCAGTAATAGTCAAGAGCTTTTATAACCTTACGCTAAATGTCAAATCAAATAATGAAAATACTTTAAATGAAACATTTCAACACTTGGGGTGCAGACACTAATAAATTTTGAGGATTTTGATAAATTCGTAAGAAGACCCAATCTTACACACCCATACGAGAGAAAATAATATTGTAAAGACTAATAGACAATGTGTAGTATTAAACAGCAAACAGGATTCTGAGTCACCTTACAAACCACTGATATGATTTTCTTCTCCTATTTATCATACAGCCATATGAAATAGTATCCTAAAGTTTATGGCGTCTCAGTGTAGAAATTTTGATAATCTTAAAAAAATTAATATAAATATAAATCATATCGGTTCATTACCTATGTTCTTAGTTTATTAATTTGTAAGTACAAGAGACCTTCGTTCTATCCAAAATTAATAAATGCCAAAAACCTAGAGATGCATACAAAAATGCATGAATATATCTGTACATATTAAAAATGCAAGTGTAAGAATTATATACATTTAAATATTAACATGTAAACATAATTTCCTCGACCGGCAATGCCCTAATACCAAGGAAAATTTGTTACGTAAATGGATAAGAATATAATTTTCAAGTTAATTCAGCGTTTATTAACAATATTTTAAGAAACCGCAAAAGGCCAAGTATAATACTTGGCCTTTTGCGAGTTAATACCTGCAATACATGCATATATAATTTCCAAGGTTGGGAAGACTACAGTATGTATGAAAATATTTGGAGAAGAAGAAGAAATAATATGTACGAAAACTCCAGTCTGGAGCAAAATTCCATCATTGCTTGAGCGTTAACGAACGAGATCCGTGACTAATCTTAAAGTAAAGACTGATAGTTTAGTAGGTTTGTCATATTCCACATCCGGTATGAAAAATGCAGGGCTAAATCACAGTCATCAATAGAACACTCTCGATAAAGAGAATTCCTAAGCTGAATGGATAGGCACTCAGCCCGAAAAAAAGCGACATGCAGTTATAAACTAACTTTCGAATATATTTACGGCACCCAAAAAACAGAGCAATTGCTGTTTTTTCCGATTTTATTCATCTTGTACAAATGAAAAATTGCATTTTTCATACTGCTGTTATTTTTATGTTATTGCATCCAAATTTATGGCTGGGTTTAGGTAACATTTTACTTTTTCTTTTTACATTTTTACTGGAAATTCGTAATAACAGCCATCAGTCTTTTTAATCAGCATCGTAGAGTAGTACCTTTAAATATGTACCACATGCAATCGTTAGCTGAAACAATTTTACTGAAATTGTGGTTTCACAAAATAAATCAGCATGGTATGAACTGCCACGCTTGATAACGAATATCAACTAAGTAGTTAGTCAAGTCAAACTATCTTTACCATACTATTGGCTCAAATAAGTCATATTCCTTCCACTACATTCTTATATGACTACATTCTCTTCATGAGCAATGTTGCTCAATTATGAGAACTTCATTATACTTTTTTTTTATCATTATTCAAACTCTGAGCAAGGCAACGAACCCAGTATCTTGTTAAGAAAGGTTCCAGAGAATATGTGAAGAAAAGAAAAATGTTAATGGAAGCAGAGAAAACTAGACGAATCATCAGGCACAAAATGCAACAAAAGAAAAATAAAAGCGTAAAATATACAATGGAATTACGTGGTGCTTTGAAGTTGCATTCCCACCTCTCTTCAGCTTGATTACGAGAATGAACATCAACAACACCGCCAAAAAAACTTCCACATTTTACAGAGCTGTCAACAGAATTAACGATCCCCGGTAGGCAGACTGACTTTGTGGAACTGACAAAATGCGATTGCTGACGCTCTGCAAAACAAGTAGAGCGCTGATAATTGATGGTCCTAGACTGACCCTCCCTTTTCAGATGGAATGAGAGGGGCAACTGCGCTTCTGTCTGTGCGGCCAGGTCATCTGAGATGCAACTCTTTGTTACCTTATACCGTGAAATGACCTCATATTTATTGTTTTCAAACCCGAAGTTTTGAGTTTCCTTGCTCGAAGGCATACACACGCACATTTTTCTCCTCTTTCATTCTTTCAGTATTTACCCACTGACTTATTTTATACATTTAAAATTTTTTTATTGGAAGTTCATTATACTGCCGTGACATCTTGGTCGGACTTACCAGATGCATCCAGGTGACGATGAAACAGTAAACAGTGCACTGATAAAAGTGAATAGTGTCAACACACTACAATGAAATGGACAATGCAATAAAGCATTGTTGTGGTAGTAAATGAAAGTAGACAGAGCTTTGAATGACTGAAATGAGATAAAAAACAAACGATGAGTAAGGCAAACCATTACAGGTGTTAAGTGAATGCTTATTTGCCACTTTGTAATAAAGTGCTATGGGTTATGAGAACACAACATGAGTTGTTATCCAAGCTTGTCAGCTGGACCAGAGAAGGTGTCCAAAGATATTGATTTAATGGCTTTTGATGGCGACCCGGAAGGTTAAATATGCAATTATTGATGCAGAGAGTTCATACTTCTTCACTGTTCAGAATTCGAAAATGGCGTAAATGTATGAGTCTGCCATAATGTCCGGGGTTGCTCTAATTCCGTTTCTACTTTCAAGTGGAACTTCCATCAACTTTTCCAGAACATCTCGAGGAAACCACACTAGGGCAAAAGGCTCGGCTCCGACGGAAGCATCCGTATTTGTAGTTAAATTAAGCCAACCTTGAGCTGACACGGACTCTTGCCCTCAGGCACAACTTACCTGTTGGGGCTTCACATCTACAGTTATCCAATAGTATTTATCGTTATTTGTCGGTAATTATAAATATATATTCAGCCTTATTTATCGTTATTTGTTATCTGTAGTCTATTCTACCCTTCTCAATATTTTTTTCTTATATCGAGGCATTTTTTGCCGTGGAACCCTGTTAGGGAAGTTCAATCTTTGTTGAATATTCCACAACAATACAGTAAGCACAAAAAGCAAAAGAGAATTTCCCCATCAAAATAAAACTTATGGACGGAGACCCAGCTAAATGACTTGTGATAATGATCTATCATGATTACCACTGTTACTTCGGTCCCGAAATGAAAATTTCAATAAGTTTCTAATATCTAGAAAATCAATGCTTAATTAACAGTAAAACAACTGACGCGGAACATGGCACAATATTATAATATCTGACAGAGGAATCCTTATGAACAATGCTTAGCGTCTTGACAGAATTTTGACGGGAGTCAGATGTTGCAAAAAAGGAAAGCTTACATAAAATGAAGACAAGTATTGCCACAAATTTAGAATTAAACTGTACAATATCAGGTATTGGAAACTAATCATGGAATGGGAACTCGGAACAAGAACTGTCAATCAACCAGGTTCACCGACTTCACCCCTACTGACCAGTTTTATATCTCTGATAACGCAAATGGCCATTTCAGCTATACTATGGAGGAGTGATTAACAGTAACACAAACTGCCTTATATATATGTATATTTATATATACTATATATATATATATATAAATATATATATATATATATATATATATATATATATATATATATATATATATATATATATATATATATATATATTATTTTAAACTATTCAATTTCATGAAGACTGGCGATTTAACAGAATTTTCAATCTGATATTGAAAAAAATACGGTACATTGTCTCAATATATATTCATGGCAAAATATTTTCATTCTACCTTACCTTATCTCCTTAATTTGCTAAACCAAACCTCTTGAAGCAAGGCAACTTTTCAAATTAATATGGATGATAGCCATCACCAAGACACGGAAACCTAGACTTTGCCTTTTTTGTGGAAATATGAACAACTGACATGCCATCAGAGTTTAAGCGTGGGCAGAAAAATTATGATAAATTGCCTGTCCGACGTCTGATGGTTCTTAGGAATTATGATGTCCCACTTTCTTAGGAATACGGAGATTTGAAAACGTTGCTCTTATATCTGGGGTTTCTCCCCATAACGTGAATCTCTACCATATCTTCAATAATAATAATAATAATAATAATAATAATAATAATAATAATAATAATAATAATAATGGTGAAGAAATCCACAATGTTGTATATGTAATATATATTAGTAATGTATGTGTATATATATATATATATATATATATATATATATATATATATATATATATATATATATATATATATATATATATATATATATATAATATATATATATATATATATAAATATATATATATATATATATATATATATATATATAAAACGAGAGCTTTTGAGAACCTGCTCTCGTTTTGTATGTATATTTTTAATATTTACTTAATTTACACCACTGTGGATTTCCTCACCATTCTAATTACTCATGTTGTTTGAGATTTTTAGAATATTATATATATATATATATATATATATATATTTTATGAATATTATATATATATATATATATATATATAAATGAAACACTTGGATATAAACCCTGACCAGTTTTTCATTCGTATCTAAGACATCGTCTACGGATAATGCACTGCATATATATATATATAAATATATATATATATATATATATATATATATATATATATATATGTATATATATATATATATATATATATATATATATATATATATATATATATATATAATCACTGGGCATTATGATTTTATATAAAACATATGTATATGTACTGTATATAATCACTATTGTGGATTTTATAAAACATATATATGTACTGTATATATATATATATATATATATATATATATATATATATATATATATATATATATATATATATATAAATATAATAGACTCTAATGCAAATGTAAGATTTACAGTTATCATTATAAATGTTCAGAGACTTCAATAAAAAAATTATGTTAATAAAACATTTAAGAAGGCTTTGAAAATTTTGTACGTTTATACTACGTGAGATTGCCTGATTGTCGTATGTACGATTTTGACTTTTATATTAAAATAACAATCATTAGTTACTTTCAGAATAAAAAAAAATAACATGAAACTTGTCCTGCGTGGGATGAAAAGCACAGAATATCAGAATGTGTCTAGAGGATGAATAACTCACTTATGCAATAAGGGGATCTAGAACAAAAAGGATTCGTGGGAGAAGTCGAAGAGTGATTATGCTATTAAATGAGCAACTGAGAGCGTATCATGGGACAACCTTTTTGTTAAATGGCATTAGATGTTACAAAATGACTAGATATTAGCTGGAGTGAGGATCGTTCCCGGTTTCATAACTCTTGAATGGGATGTGAGATTCTGTTTTAAGAGAAAACTGAAATGAAAAAGTAAGAGGTGAAGGCAGTCGAAGGATTATAGAAGCTAGTTAAGTAAAAACGAAAACCCTACCACCAGATTTAGACTATAAAAATTCCTGCTAACTATCATCAAGAGAATAATGAAAGATACAGCGATGAGAGTAAATAAACAGAAAAATTAATATTGCTTAACCAAAGTGCACCTCTTTCATTTTTCTACTTCAGTATAAGAGGTATTGCATAAGGACTTTTGCATTCCCTTCTTTGTTAAGTCCTTTGAAAGGTTTTATGGCAAGGGCTGTCCGTCTAAATGTTAGTTTAAATGCAGTTTCATCTATTTCATATCCGATATTCCCATCTCTTCGCTGTCCCTCTCCTTACTTAGCAAATTCAAAAACACCCATGCCAATTATCAATGCAGACTCAGCTTCAGCACCTTTCCAAAAGCTCGTTAATGATCAAATTGTAAATAGGGATGAATTTCAGATCATTTCAAAAGGGGTTTATTTTGCAAGGAAGAAATTAGCAGCTTTATGACGAGGCCGGAGGATCAGCAAGGGTTGGGAATTTGGAATGTGAAATAGATGACGTTCCAATTAAACTGTCGTACAAACAGAATGCCTAAGTCTTGAGACCAGTTTCCAGGTTTTAGAAGTAAAAAAGCAGAATATAATGTACGAAATGGGAGTTGGACTTGTTAACCATTAATCATATATGTATGTATATGTAACTTGTGTATAATGGCTGTTGCAAAACATATATAAATATATATATATATAAATATAGCGTTATTGTATATATTATATATATGAGTGATGAATAAAAACGCAATCTGAATTACTAAATTTAAGTTGTTAGTATTTATTATATTCTTAGATAGACTTTGAGAAAAGTACGGATTTTCTTCAGATATGACTACTGTAAATGACAGTAAACATCATGATTTATGTAAATGGGAACGACATTAGAAGATCAGTGCGACAAGATTGTCTTCAACAACGTCATTATTTGAGGTTATTATTTGCTCAGGAACCGTTGTACAGAATGTCAAAATACAGATTTTGAATTGCTCAATATTACAAAAGTTTGCGTCATAAGTACGCTTATAATAGTTCCATTCTGATGCAGGGATAAGGGTGTGTGAAAAGAATATGGCGGCTTTCAATTGCTGTTCGCCAATTTTAGAAAAACTTCTATACTTGGCCTTAGTAAGTGGAAAGATAGAAAATCGGTCAATAAGCCAGGGTACTAGGAATTACCAATCTGTTTTTACTCTTGAATAAGTAACGAAATGCGAGTATACACATGTATTGCATTTCGAAAAGTGATTACCGAAATGGAAAAAGTTCAATAGGTCTTGCTCTCTTCATCAAAACTTTCTGTACATGAAAGCAAGTGTTCATTGGATAAAAACAAGGTGAGGTGATTGAGCAATTCTGTATTATAAGGAAGTAATAGATATAACTATGCAACAAACTGTATATATATAAATATATATATATATATATATATATATATATATATATGTATATATATATATATATATATATATATATATATATATATATATATATATAAACACACACACATTATACCATTACTTCCTTATAATATGGAAACAGAATTACTTTTACCTCAAACTCCTCTGTTTATGTAATGAACACTCAGAAAAGTTTAATTGGGATCAACAAAACGCCATTCCATTTCGGTAATCACTTTTCATATATATACAGTATATATATATATATATATACATATATATATATATATATATATATATATATATATAGTCTTTCAATTGAAGGCGTCAGGATCGAACTCTAATCTCTCTCTTGGAAGGCTAGCGCTACCAACCGGACCTCACAGGTAACGCCCTCGTCTTTCAATTGAAAGACCTGAGTTTGATCCCAATGTGAATCAGAAATTTATTTCTGTTTAACACGTGATTGTGTGTTATTTATTTACACATATACAGTGTATATATATATAGTATATATATATATATATATATATATATATATATATATATATATATATATATATATATATGTGTGTGTGTGTGTGTGTGTGTGTGTGTGCGCGTGTTTCCATATACTATTTGAGTGAACAAAACTTATTTATTTCGACATTTAACTCAAAATCTTCCTGTGTTAAGAAAGGAAGATTTTGAGTTAAATGTCGAAATAAATTAAGTTTTGTTCACCTGGAATAGTATACAGAAACATTTAAACAGGAAATGTATTTATCCTTGTGATAGAGATGTTATATAAATATGCCCATGAAGTATTAATATCCTAAGATTAATGTAAAAGATGTCATGTGCCATTTGTTGGGAAGAAGAAAATTTGTGGAATATTTTTTTGGTAACATTGGTAAAAGTCTTATCAGATTCATTTGAAAATTTGCTCGGTAGAATGTGTAAAATAAATATCTAGAATAAAATATCTAGAATGCAGTCAAAGTTTTACATTAGATTTTATAGCCTGTAATATCACAGAAAGGAATACTGCAATCATGATAATAACAAATTTTATTGTAGTTATGTGGCAGATTTATAAGAAAAAATGGAAGTTGAGTAGAGAGGTACAGATTTAATATGAATTTTACAAATGATAGTATCAACTGGATGTAAATATATTTCTGCGTCTAAGAGCATAACTAAGGGTGGAAGTGTTCAACGGGACTCGCAAAATTCTGAAGTTAGGAAGTTTCCTGAGAGTACGAAGAACAGTCTTGGCGATTTTGTTTCTGTCTGTAAATTTCAATTTACGTATACTAATGACTGAAGTTTACCTAGTTGGCATTAAAATGATGGACATTCAGAGAGAGTATACATCAATTTATATTCAAGGAAATAGAAAAAATCTTAATTTGAAATTAAACCCGAGTATGTCGTTTTTATAAAATTCGTTTCAAGTACCTAGGGTTTTCAATTAGTCACGAAGGTACTCACTTATATCCAGCAAGGTTTGACCACAAAATTCGGGAAGAGACCACTTACTGCGCCCAAGTAAACAAGAACACATGAAAAATAAAAAAAAAAATCTCGTGATACAATGGCGAACATACAGCTAGTGGAAGATCAGGCACTTCAGTCATTATCTCGCAAATCACCCTCTATTGTAAAGGGCAGAGTTTGGTACGTATTTCAGCTAGGGTACGGAACGAAGTTTTCAAGAGTTTAGCTAAGTAATTTTCCAGGCTAACAGTTTTCCCAAACTTTGAAAGGAGTATGAAAAGTTATAGCTCAAGGAAACTGATAGCATGTCGTCTATATAGGGAGGTAGCAATTAACTTCATGATCTACCTGATGTGAGGAGAGAGGATTTCGCGGTTAATAACCACTTGGCAAACTTCCGTTCACAAAAGTAGGTAATGGAAATGGGAAATGTGTGACATATAGTGTAGTGCTAGATGTACAGGAGATGTAAAATAATTCAAGTCAGTAGAAAACTATCAGTGTTATTGCACTATCGAGGCAAGTGACACAGAAGAATTAGATGGAATGATCTTCCCCGGTCATTGGTAATTTTTCTCACCGTCTATTCAGTTTCTCAATCAAGTTATTTTTATCCTATTTATTTGGTTTCAGTCAACCCAAATCTTTAAAAAGGATACTTCAAAATAAAACGGACCAACATTCTTCCCATAAGCCTCAGAAGCACGGAGACACCTCTTACATAGAATAAACTATTAAATTAAACATACACGAAGTTCAGTGATGCCTGCATATTAAGACCCACACCTTTATTCTATTTGTTGTAAGCGCACGCTAATTAACCAAGTTACGAACCTTCATTGGCAACCTATATTATAACATTTCATCTGCTTTTTAACACATATTTTTCCTCAATATATTTTTCCTTAACTGTTGTTTTCAATAACCATTTTTATTCTTCCAATATTCTGGTTTTCCATGTTTGCATTTTAAATTTTCATACGTATATCTGACGTACAAAGAAAGTAATGTTTTGATTTTAATTTGTTTTGAACCTTCATAATTCTTTGTACATGATATAATTTTATTTCACCTACTTTAATCATCGATTACAATACAGTTAAAGCTAATTTAACTCTTTTGTGCATATAAAGGACAACTAAATCTCCTTGGTCATCAGTGACACGCATGGTCAACAGTCAGTCCGGTACAATTAACAGCAAATGATTAAGGAGGGAAATCTTTTTCAGAATAATCATTATGGGATGTTCACCATACCAGGCTTTTATGAGCGCTTTCACGAGAACCGTGGCAGATCCTGGTACTATTTAAGCGACTAATGATTTCAATAGCACGCAGTTGTCGCTCCCTTACAGCGCAGTATGGGCCAAAACTTTTTTCGACTGATTTCTTTACGAAAGAAGGATAATAATGATTTTTATTTAAGGCAAACTGGGTGTTTGAATTTAGCTGTATCTTGGGGTTTCGTGAACGGGGGGAGGGGGGGGGCGACAATGGCCATCTTACTGGTGTTCTGTCACCTTCTTGGTCTGAGAATTTTTTTCCTTCGACAGAATTTAGCAAACGGTTGCAAATACTTCTTCCATTATCAAGGATCCGTTCACTCGAATTCTCTTTTCCACCTATTTATCAATGACCTTCTAGTTTTCCTCCTCCCTTGTCCGCGCTCTCTGTGATAATTCAGCCTCACTTATCTCTTCTCCCTTCCACTACCGACCCTCTCCTGTTGTTTGCTATCAATTTCAAATTGTTATTTCTTCATTTATCAACCCTCAGCTTTTGAGCATAAATGAATGGGGATCCAAAGACTTGATAATAATACGTACTGCTTCCGAAACAAAGTTACTTTTTTATATTTTTCCTTCCTCATATAGTTCCTCGAATCTTTTTTTTTGTCGATTTGACGACTGAACCTCTCAGATCTATCAGCAATTTGGGAACACAGTTATTTTAAATTGTTTCGGATCTCTCATGCAGTTCAGATGTCTTTAAATTTACAAGTGTTAGATTCCCTGTTCTGGCCGTATTCGTCCCTGCTTGGACAACCTCTTTCTTATTTTGCAGACTTTGTCTTTTGTTTCCCTCCTGCGTAATCAGTAATCGGGGTCTCACTTTATCAATCGTCCTTCAGTCTGCAGCAAGGTGGTTTCTCCGTCTCTTTTTTTATAGGCACTATTTTGGCCATAACTCCCTTGTGCACTAGATCCTAAGATATTCTCTATGTAATTTCTCACACAATAAATCTGTGCCAACCAGTAATTCTGAGACTGCATAGTTTAATCATTGTTTCTCCCCCACCCCCACAAAGCTTTGGATTTTGCCATTCTGTTAACGGTTTCAAAAACTCTCATAACCCTCTATCTTTCAAGGGCTAAAGTATCACTTCCTTCGAAGTAAGGTAGATTCTTCGTTGGACTGGTCGGTACCGTTCTCGGCTAGCACTCTGCAGGGCCCGAGTTCGAATCTTCGGCCGGCCAATGAAGAATTAGAGGAATTTATTTCTGGTGATAGAAATTAATTTCTCGCTATAATGTGGTTCGGATTCCACAATAAGTTATAGGTCCCGTTGCTAGGTAACCAATTGGTTCTTAGCCACGTAAAATAAGTCTAATCTTTCGGGCCAGCCCTAGGAGAGCTGTTAATCAGCTCAGTGGTCTGGTTAAACTAAGGTATACTTAACTTATTTTTCGAAGTAAGGCAATATCTTTTTCCTTTTCCTTTCTTTTACTTATTCTCTTCGGACCTGGATTGTCCGTTTCACCTGGCCTCAGCATCGACAACTATGGTTAGGAGGTAACAGAATGATGAGTACCAGACACAGGTAAAGGGTGCTCGGCCTGGGTATGAATCCAAGAAGAGTCTGTGAGGGTTTGGAATTTTTTTTTTAACACAGTCGGTCCATTTCTAATTCGAGGGTAAGGGGATGAATGTGATAAGGAATTCTTGTTTATCTTGGCAGCCACACTTGCACGAGAGAACAGCTTACTCGTGGGAAAATACTCGTACAAAGATATACCAATTTACCTAAAAACATACACAAGTGTTCGTGTACTGTGTCATCAATAAGATTTTCTTTGACGTACGTTTGATATAAATGCTTATAAAACACCATTCAAGGCCAATGAATTATTATGGACATTCTACACAAAACTTTAAATTAACCCACAATGAAATTTTGTACTAAAATATAATGTTTATTAGCATACATAAAAGCACTGGCATTATTATATATATTTTATAAACAAATAACTCAGATTTGCACAACTTAAAAGCCACGAAATTTGATGAAATTTTAAAAGTGGACGGGAGAACTCCAAGTTAATAACATATTAAATACCGAAAATTGGAGCACTACCAAATTATTTCGCCTAAATTATAAGATTGCATGACCACCCCTAATTAACTCAATGTTTGCATTTTGAAAATAATCAGGCGTTTCAGTCGGATGAGACTTCTAGTCACTCATACACACACACACACACATACACACACACACACATATATAATATAATATATATATATATATATATATATATATATATATATATATATATATAATATATATATATGACATTTCACCAAAAAGGAAACATTAAAAAGTTATATATATATATATATATATATATATATATATATATATATATATATATATATATATATTGACATTTCAAAAAGGAAACATTAAAAGTTATACATACATATATATATATATATAGTATATATATACATATATATATATATATATATATATATATATATATATATATATATATATATATATATATATATATATATATATATATCATGGTAACACTGATCGAGGTGCAATGTGGAGGGCAGTGAGGATACACAGAGCGATGACGACGCTTAAGTTAGAACAAGTAGATCGGGAGTCGGTTTGATATTGAAACAGGTCTGTGACAAGGGTGTGCTATTTTTTATGGCTCTTTAATACCTGTATGGACAGAGTATAGAAGTAATATCAGAAAAAGGACACCAGCGGTCTGTGCAAATTGCGGGATAATGAATGAAATGAGTCATGACTGCAGTGCAGAATTGCTATCCTCTTCAGATGATGGCAATGATTCTGGATCATGAAGAAACAAGTAAAAAATGCTCCCAAGTTTCTTCGGCGTAATCAGTATGAAACTCTCAGCCCCGACCGAGCAGTGCTCAGTGGCTCCCCAGATGCGGTCAAGTGAAGATACGTCAGCGGCTGGCACCTCTAGCAGTGCCAGACGCACGATCCATGGCTAACCTTAACCTTAAATAAAATAAAACTACTGAGGCTAGAGGGCTGAAATTTGGTATGTTTGATGATTGCAGGGTGGATGATCAACATACCAATCTGCAGCCCTCTAGCCTCAGTAGTTCTTAAGATCTGAGGTCGGACAGAAAAAGTGTGGACGGACATCTCAGTAGTTTTCTTTTACAGAAAACTAAAACTGCAGAAATCAGTGCAGAGAGCCTGTAAACATTTACGTATTGAATAGAAAGTTGAAAAAGAATGTGAGAAATAGTAAAATTAGGAGGGCATGTGGGCACTAGAAACTTAAAGCAGTGAATGTTGATATATCCATATCAACATTCATTTGGAAGATTAGAAATAGGAATGGAACAGGATATAAAATTTATAGCAAAGGCCAAGCGCTGGGACCTAAGAGGTCATTCAGCTGTGAAAGGAAAACTGACGGTAAAGAATGTTTTAAAGATGTAACAAGAGGAAAAGCTCGCAATTGTTAGGAGAGGGTGAAAAGTAATGTGGAAGAGAATATGAATGGAGGTACAGTAAAAGGATTGAAAGGGGTTCCAGCTAGGGGTCGAAGGGACGCTGCAAAAGAACCTTAAGTAATACCTATAGTGCGCCGCGTGAGGTGCACTGACAGCGCTATCTCTTTACGGGGAATCAGAAATGGGTGATTTTTATTAATATCAAGGAGTTAATAT
>NC_089743.1:71829970-71842470 GCF_040412425.1 Macrobrachium rosenbergii
ATTGAGCCGGTCTACAGTTGTAATTCTACGCAAACGCGTTTTTAAGGATGCTACACAACATTTCAGGAAATGCAGGAGGAGTTAACCTTTGACCTTTCGAAGCTGAAATTAGAGCTAATTAGGACAGCCCTCCATCTGCGTAAATACAGGATATAAACTTTCATAAAAAAAAACCTACGACTTATTTTAGTTATCAGTAACAGATTTCACATCAACGATATCAGAGAAATGAGAAATCTTAAATTCCAAATAAGACACTTTCAAAACACCTTTGAAACACACACACACACACACACACACACACACACACACACACACACACACACACACACATATATATATATATATATATATATATATGCTGTGTGTGTGTATATATATACATATATATATATATCTATATCTATCTATCTATCTATGTATCTATATATATATATACACATATATATATATATATATATATATATATATATATATATATATATATATATATATATATATATATCAATACACACGAAGGACATCTGCTTGAGAATATTATAAATCCACGTCAGAAAGTGAGAGAAACCAGGACTTTGAACAAGAACTTTCGTACTTTGGGATTATCACACGAGGCCACTTCAAGCATCTGGCATAGAAACCAGTAGCGGATGGTATTGGGTATTTAAAGGCCCTCGGACAAGGGTTGTGCTTAACGGTGAACGATAAAGCCATTGTTTACATTCGACGATTGGAGGACCTGCTGTGTACTGGATGTTATGAACACTTAAGGTTTGTTGCTTAGCATGGGAATTCCTGAGTCTCTGGAAGACAAAGAGAACATAACTAATATACGCACAGCTGCAAGACGAATACAGAGAGAGAGAGAGAGAGAGAGAGAGAGAGAGAGAGAGAGAGAGAGAGAGAGAGAGCCAACCATTGGCTATTAACTTCAATTAACTCTAGTGTATGGGCACAATAGCAAGCGCAAATTGTTATATATAAAAATCCTTTATAAATTCTAGTCAATCCCATGAATCTTCAAAGCAAATATTTCAAACCGGATCATAATGGAAAGGTGCGCTACGCCTACTCACAAAGGAGATTTACGTAAAATGTTATTTTCACAAAATGTTACTCTGTCTTCCTTTAATATCCCATAAAGTATGTTGATACGATAAACCGTAATAAAGAACAAGCCGATATACTTTGATGGGACAAGGCCAGATGGGACTGTTCCCGTCATTAGGTCCATTATCATCGACATCTTTATGAGTGTCTTCGCAAACGTTGCTCTGAAAGGTATTAATGAAAGCGCATTTATGCATTGGAAAAATCCAATGGACAGTCTGCTATTTTCGTTTACAATAAGCGAAGAACGTGTTATATGAAATTATTACAGCTGGGAGGAAATCATGTTTTCATTTGTGCCTTTGTCTTTGACAGAATTCATCAAAAGCGTTAGTTTATTAATATCTCTGATACCATCGTTATTTAAAATTCCTTTCAAGATTTAGCATTAATAAAATCCTTCCAGCTTCTTCATTATATTTTTGTCGCAACCACCTCTTAAAAATTTTTCTACAAGAGCGAAAACAATTAAAAATGATCATATAAAGGTTGTCCAGGTACTTTATGCTTACTTTAATTGTGTTCCGTCGCTTACATACAATTACTAGCAAACACTCTCATGATCCCCTCATTATGAGTTTTCACATCTCAGCGACGAAGCGTTTTTCTAAGTCTGTTTGAAAGTTGACATGTGAAAGGATTTATTCTGTTCGAAATTATTTCAGGTTTTCAGAAAACTCATATATTCGGCGTCGCTGGATTTAACTCTTGTAAGGCCAATGAGATGCAAATCAATCAGTCAATAAACCATTGCCTAATGTGGCCCGCAAATGAAAGACCTGAAATACGTGGATGACGTCTCTCATACTAAATAAATCCCAGTGAAAAGAATGATCCCGGATTCCTTTTGTGAGCATTTTGAAAAATACGGATCATAAAAACAGACCTTTAGTGGCCGGCCATTAGTGGCCATTTCTTTCTCACTCTTTCAACTCTTTTTCTATTACTGTTACATGATGTTCCCTCTTATTCAGCCAGGCTACTGGGTCTATTCTATCCAGAGTGAAACAAATAAAAGCGTTCATATCGTTGAACCTTCGCTATCACCCTATATAAATGACCCCGTTTAAGCCTAATTTCCGTGGCGATAAAAAAAAAAAAAGTTTGGGTTGATCCAGAGAAATCTGTTGGGCATTAAATGAACTTTTAAAAGGGGATAAGCCATTCGGCTTAAAATGCCGTTAAGTTAAAGAAGTATTAAGTCAAATTGGCATACATTTTATACTGGAGTGACGCCGAGAAACCACAGTTTTTGTTTAGATTTACAATCAGATAAAATGATAATAAAAGACACGAGTAGATACGCAGATCCAAAGACGAGAGAGAGAGAGAGAGAGAGAGAGAGAGAAAGAGTAGAGGCATGCTTCTGGGTTGAAAGAGAGAGAGAGAGAGAGAGAGAGAGAGAGAGAGAGAGAGGCAAAAAAAAAAGAGTAACAACTTACTATTCTTCATTCTAGATGAACAATTAGAATGGGCTTTCGTTTCAATTCTACACATCCTAAAAAACTAATGCCGAGAAGATCAATAAAATATATTATCGTTAAAACTGCCACAAGTATTTTGTGAAATATTCATTAGACAATGGAAAATCTTCTCAAGCCCCAGGAAAAAAACTCTCACGTGAGATTTCGTACCCAAGTGAACTCACGTCGTCTCAGATTCTCAAGATGCTCCTTCCTGACGTTGGGTTTTTCCTACTTTAAGAAATGCGACATGAATGACTGTTACCGTGAAATTCATTCACACACAACAGCACACTTTAGGTCAGACTTCACTGATGCATGTATTTGTTTTCATTTAACTTTGTGACCAAGACCATGGATGGTGGATAGAAGAATTAAGAGATTGATGTATACTGGTAAACATACGATCGTAAATTGACTACTGATGTTGTAATTTCATATTTCATACACACACACACACACACACACACACACACATATATATATATATATATATATATATATATATATATATATATATATATATATATATATATATATATATATATATATATATATACATATGAGAGAGAGAGAGAGAGAGAGAGAGAGAGAGAGAGAGAGAGAGAGAGAGAGAGAGAGAGAGATGGAACTGTATATGTGTGTTACGTTAAATCATTTGGGTCTTAGCTAACATAAATCATGAACTACGTGCCTAAAAGGAAGTCGACTGTGGTGCATCGCACCCTGGGTAGTGTTTTCTATAGAGCTGGAGACCTGTTCCCGATGGAGAGAGTATCTGAAGGGATTACTGAGTGCATATGACGGAGAGGAAAAACAGAATGCTACAAGAAATAAAAGGGCGAATAAAACTTTGAGATTGGTTATGAAAAGGACATTATATTGTGGATATATAAGAGGAAATCAAAAGTTAAGAAAGGAAAGGCATGAAACAATTGAACAACCAGTAAGAGGATAAGATAAGATGGTGAGTGTATTAAAGTAGTTGACTGGGATGTAAGGGGGAGTTTCAAAGAAGTGAGTGGAACTTTGGCAGAAATAGAGTAGTTTGGGGTATGCAGATCGAATGTATTTTATGGAACAGTTTTGAGAGAAGTTAGACAGTAAAGGAGATGCTGCTTTTCAAGGAAGAAACGTTAAGAGTAAGCCTATGAGAGTAAACTGTAACCAGGAAAATGGAGCAGTAAATGTTACCATGGAAGGTGTGACAATGGAAGCGGTAAATATTTCGGATGATGATAAAATGAGAGAGGATGCGAGTCACTAAATGGGTGCACGCAAATGAAAGAAGGAGGGTGGCAACTGTAGAAAGGCATTGCTTACATAATATTTACGTTAAAAGAAATGAATTGGTTTAAAATGAGGAGATATAAAGCATGATCAGTAAAATGGTTAGGGTGCGTGAAAGGATGGACCAGAGGTGATTTGAGATGGTTCTGTCATGGGGAAATAGATAATGAAACACTGGTGAAGAGAGCATACTATTTGGAATTATGGGGAGGAAGGATGAGCAGGTCTAGAGAGGGATAAGTTGATGGAGTGAATTACATATAAGAAAGGAAGGCAAGGTGGGGGAGGGGGGCTCATCATACAGGATGCAGGAAAATGTGTCCAAGGTGCATGTGAATAGTGCAGTGTGTGTAGCGGATTTCATTGCACTGCTGGTGACTTCTGTATAGGTGTATGAAACGGCTAATGTAGCGGAATTTTCGGCCAAGGGTGTTCATCAATAATTCAGCAGTGTAACAGATAATGTGGCAGTGGTCAATTCTTTTTTTGGGCGACACCTCCGTTAAATGATGAAAAATGATTATATATGCATTCAATATATGATATATATATATATATATAAAATATATAATAAATGTATATATATATAAATATATATATATATATATATATATATATATATATATATATATATATATATATATATATATATATATATATATATATATATATATATATATATAGTGTGCGTGTGTGCGTGTTTGAAAGTTTGTTCCTACCTGTGTCTCACATCTTTATTCTCTCCACGGCTAAAACAAGGGGGTCATGCTGAAGGTCTAACATAGGTCAAGGGTATAGAAATTTAACAATGCCCATAAATTTTTATGTACAGTTAAAAATTTATGGCCAGGTTAGTTCAAAATTCAAAGGCAAGGTTAAAATACTATGTAGCCATCAGGGAACTTATTCATATTGGGAATGTATAATGCAATACTTGAAGAGAGGTCAAAGTTATATTGAGAGTTCAAATATCTTGAAAGAATTTAAACTTGGCCATATATTCCCATTCAACCTTTGACTTCGTACTTGGCATTCCTAATCTACTACAGATGCCATACTGCAGAGTCACGTCGAGGTCTAGGGCAAACCTCGCTTACAGGTCAGTGGTTAAAGAACATGGTTCTGATTTTCAATTCTGAAATATGAAATACGGAAAATTAATAGTCGGCATGCATGATCCACAGGGGTGTTGATGTGCAGATTATGTGCTTTGTAGAAATCAAGGTCCAACTTAGTGATAAAAAAATCAAATATGAATTTACCTTAAGCCATAACTTTGAAATATAAGAACTATGTGCTTCAAACTATTATTTGGTATTCATAACAGAGTTCATCAATGTTATCGATGTTCAACGGTAGTTTAGGGACTATGGCAAGAATGTCTTTGGCCATAATTTTGAACTGTGCAAGATGAAGACTTTATAACTGATATGCTTAATCCACAAAGAAAACTGATATGCACAATGAGCTCAAGGTTAAGGCCAAGGTCATGCTTGGAAGTCAAAGGGCAAATAAGAATTTGACCTTGTTCATAACCCTGAAGTAAAAGAGATGGGACGAAAAATCCACAAATCAAGATGATGTGTGGAGTGAAGCCAAGCTGCCAAGGTCAAGTTCATACCTGAAGGTTAAAGTTCAAATAACTATTTACCTTTAGCCAAAGTCTTTGAACTATATGATATAAAAATGTCATATTTGACATGCTTAATCTACTAACGAAGTCGATATACTCAGTATAGTTATAGCCGAGAAAATGATTCTTGGGGTCAGAGGTCAAGTAGAATAAGACTGGCCGAAATAATCCGGCCCATTGCCAAAAGCTGTTTTCCGAGGCTAGGCAATGCCCGAACATTCTGTTAGTGTGTGTGTGTGTGTGTGTGTGTATATACATATATATATATATATATATATATATATATATATATATATATATATATATAATATATATATATATATATATATACATACACATACATGCTATCCCATCTATCTGCTCTATATATGCACACACACATATATTAGAGTATGATTACTATCAATCCTAGTTGTCACTGACGCTGATGCTGATGTTATGATCATTAACAATAAGAATTCAAAAACTTTAGGCTTTAACTAGCCTACGTAATTAAAAACCATCCTTAAGCCGATCAAAAAGACTGATCTACCAACACTTTTCTAGGCCCGTCTGATTAGCACGTCTAATTACCTATTTTCTTCGGCCTCTGAATGCGCTAATTAGAAAACTTGATGAAGTTGGAAAACTTCCATTTATTCGCCAATATTTTTCACCTGTTAAGGACCGTTAAGTGAGGATAATGTAATTTTATCTCTGTGGAAGTCAGTAGCTTTGCCGAATGTTATCACGTTATTCGTCCACATGTCATAAACAAGACAAATAATGTTCTAGGAATTAGCATGAGTTGACCTCTCAGTTAGTACTTTTCCTTTCAAGTCTCTCATTGCTTCTTCATGAATGATTAAGGTCTTAACATTTTACCTACCTCTGTTATTAGGTAGTTTCAAATAACAGTTCTTCGATTGGCGAAACAAATCCACAGTTATGTCTGTGTACAAATATGTTAAAAATAAGAAAGCCAAACAAGCTTTTGACTGTACGAATCTGTACAGATTTCTCAGTTCTCTATTCAACTAATTGTATCTAATACACATACTGTTTATTCTCACTAAGACCCATGCCCTGCAAACTCTGTAATAGTTTACGATTCTTGGCATTAAAATCAACATATATTCATTGTTTGTAAAATCAAATGAAAAGGATACTTGAAGGCTGGTAATTTAAGTTTTTTATCACTGGATATCAAACATACCTTCTACAGCTATTTTTATTTTGTGTCACTGAAACCCCAAATATTATTTCGAAAATGTCCGAAACCAATTTCATTTTCTGGATTTGTCTTTCCTTTTGCCTAGTCTTAAATCACTTTAACACATGTCCCAAAAAATGTATTTGACAAATGGAGCGTTTAAACAAATCCCGAGATTTCAAGGCCAGCCATTTAGTTGGAACCAGTGCAAATTATCTGTAATTGCCTCATTTGTTGCCTGCGTTTTCCACTGAACATTTTTCCTGCAGAAGCAATTTGCAGTTAACGAAAAAGAAAAATAAATTATCTAGGCCCTCTGACAACTAGATTTTCTGGGAACTTCACTCTTGAAAATAAGGATTTCGAATCAATCTTACTAATTCCGGATGAATGCTGAACGACAACAAAACTAAAAAATGTATTGATCAGCCAATCTCACACCGTTCTCGTTCCTCTCTCATGTTGCATTACTTATTAATTCTACCCCAAACTTTCTTTTTTCAGCAGAACCTATTTTTCTCGTATCCACAATAACAAGGTGTTAATTCCACTCAGCTCAGACATGTTCAGCCATTTTATTATCATCAACTCTCTCTCTCTCTCTCTCTCTCTCTCTCTCTCTCTCTCTATATATATATATGTATATATATATATATATATATATATATATATGTATGTATATTATATTACACACACACACACACACATATATATATATATATATATATATATATATATATATATATATATATATATATATATATATATATATATATATATATATATATATATCAACCGTTTCCCGAATCGACTGAAAGTTCCACTTAAAGAATACATTGCTTTGAATCTGGATGAAACAATGTGCACAAAAACTTACATACAATTAGCTGTTTCATTAATCTACAGAGAAGACTCATGAACATGGTGTCGGGACAACTACAAAGACTGCACCATTCACGTGTATCTTGCAAGACCTGAGATGCTTCCTGGATACCAAGGCCCTTCCTATCCAAAACCTCTTTCACACCATCTTTCCAGCGTTATCTTGTTCTTCCTCTCCTCCTTCATTCTGTCCAGCACTTCTTTGCTTTACAGTTCCTCTTCCCTCTTGGCACTTCCAGATTATACTTCCATTCCTTCCACATTATCAGACCATCTCAAAAAACACCGATCCATCCTTTCACGCACGCCAGCCTCTTTGCCACATCTTACACCCTTTCAGTCCTCCTTGCACCACATATATTGTACAAACCGCTCAACTTCATGTTTTCCTTTCCTTGCATTTAATTAACATCCAAACTTCAAATCCATAAAGGAGAATTGGCTTAATGATATCATACATTTCCAACTTGCCTTCCACAGACACTGCGAGTCCTTTCCCAATCTTTTTCAAACAAGCTGTTGCCTTCCTTGTTTCGCCTATTAGGTACATTATCTTCTACCTCATCCTATCAACATCCAAAATATTTACTCCCAAAACTTAAATACAAACGAACTGCTTCTTTTCTTCTGCCATCCCCATTTACATTCACTGCTTCATCTTCCCGGTCTCCTTTACCCTCACAGCCTTACTAGACCACACATTCAGTCTAAACTTTCTCCTCTTGCAAACCCTTTCGAAAACTCTTCATATTCCCAGTCACAACTGCCTAATCCTCAAACACCACTCTTTCCACACTAAAATCACCACTTTTATCTTATTTCTAAACTTTTGCACCTATGCTCTTGTCTTTCTCTCAAAGTTCCTCGTTGGATGGTCAAATATAGTTTCTCGGCAACACTCTGCTGGGCGTTCAAGTCCCCAGCCGCCAATGAAGAAATTAGAGAATTTATTTCTGGTGATAGAAAGTCATTTCTCGGTATAATGGTTCGGATTCCACAATAAGCTGATCCCACCGTTGTGGGCCAACCAATTGGTCCTTAGCCACGTAAATAAGTCTAATCCTTCGAGGCCAGCTCTGGGAGGCTGTTAAACAACTCAGTGGTCTGGTTAAACTGAATTATACTTAACTTTTTTCTCACTTCTCAAAACTCACTTTAACCATAAAAGAACATGAAAGCAATATGTTAAAAAAAAAATTATTGTTTCGGACCCATTTTGAAATCAAACCGGCCACCATCCATTTCCACAGTCTAACACGGAAATTGCTTCCAATGGTAATAAGCTGCTAGGTTATTACTGAGTTCAAGTCATAACTGGCTAATTTTACAAGCAAACTCCACTGTATCGTTAATGTAAATCATTACTATGAACATGGGGCATGATATATAATGCTAAAAAGCAAGTAGTGAAAAATATCTTCGAGATACCGGAATTTATATTACAGTAAGGAAAACATGGAGCTAATTAAGCAATCCATCATGTAGCAGAATAATTCCAACTGACTGAAATCAGTCCCAATCATAATATAACCTATAAAGCAAGCACACAACAGCATGCACAATAGTCAAAGCAGATGGTTATTTCACCAAGTTTACAATGATATGTAAAGGAAGTAAAACTGAGAATAACAAACCTATTAATCAACGTAACAATAAGAAGTGTACGGTAATTTGTCACCATAAATACATCACAAGACATTAATCACATGCGCACATAATGACAACAAAAATACATGATTTTCGGTGTTAACATTGCATAATCAAGTCGTAAAGCAGTTTCATATATCTGGTAAATTTACTCGAGTCTTGTCTATTTACATGGGGCGATATACTCGTAACTACATTTGTATAAGGCTCGAAAACTACAAAAATGTACGACAGCACGGAACATATAAAAACTCTTCGATAAATAACTTTCTAACCAAGCACAAAGTAAAAAAATAAAATAACTCTGTTATCTAGACAACATAAACATCCAATAGTATAAGTAGGTCATACATATAAGATAATTATCTCTCTCTCTCTCTCTCTCTCTCTCTCTCTCTCTCTCTCTCTCTCTATATATATATATATATATATATATATATAATATTAATGTAGATGCATTAAAAACAAAGGCTGTAATTGCCCTTGCACTTTGGGTGCAAAAAAGCCAAACCTTTGCCTCATTACCCGTGGTGCTCTCGTTTTTATCTTTATAATTTTTACTTATTTAATTTCTTTTACTACTTTGTATCTGATTCTTTGTCTTGTCTGTTGACTTGCTACCCAATAAAAAGGTTTCCTAACTGCACTGTACTTGGTTCTAAGTAAATAGTAATGTTACTCTTAATACCGTTGGCAATTTAAAAATAGAATAATGATCATTGTTTGTTTCCAGGGCTAAATTCGGTACTATGAAAAGAATGTCATGAGCAAAGATTCAGAAAATAGCCGCATTTTTAAATGAGCATAGCAGTACAGCTTCTCACAAATACTGTTCCTTCACTTCCTATATTCTGATAGATAATTATCCAATCATTATATACGCACATATCCTACTAAAGAAGGCTTAAAGCGGAAGAGATAATAACCATAACAGAACAGGAATATACTGAAACATGCTTCCTAAACTCATGGCAGCTACGTAAACTTTTTACATTTATCGTGACTGGTTGGCCACAGTTTTTCAATAGATCAGAGATGGTTTGAATTAAAACGACATCTCCTATTTTTGTTCATTTTTCCTCCTTATAATCGTATACAAACATCACAAGATTCCCCTCTGAGATTCTGCGCTAATCTGACCAGCCGGCAGAAGCCGCTCCCTTTCTCTTGCGTGATGACAGGCACACGCAACGTACTAGATAAAACGCATGAAGTAGAAATCTTATTCACAACATGAATTTGACATAAAAATAAATTATTAAAAATAACAAATGTTCTTTATCTAATGGGAATAGATTTTATATCATGTATGGACTGTTTTCTTTAAAGATTGGGATCATTCATCTGAAATAGGTTTCAGTGTTTGCAAAGTTCAGGAGGAATCAAAGGAGGTGAACATCCCCTAGGTGATATAAGCAGAAGAAACAGACACTTCAGTACCTAGAATTTTCATTTTTAGCTCCTTTCATCTGATATATATGAATGCTGCAAACTGACAAATAAATGAGAGAATTTAACTTCAGCTCTGAGAAGGATCTGAACTCTTGTCTCCCACTCCGAGCAGATACTTTCTTCTTCTATATATATATATATATATATATATATATATATATATATATATATATATATATATACAAATAGTTGGCGCACGTGCGCTGGGACTCAGTGCTGCTGTCCCCCTACCCTCCATGATCCCCTACAAGCCCCGCCCCCAGGGGCGAGCCGACCTGTTTGCCAGGAGGAGGTGGATGTCTCCCCTATCCTTCCGTTCCCCTACATACTCCGCCCCTACCCGGAGCAGTCAAACCGGTTTGCAAGGGTTGGGTGGCTGTGTCATGTCTCACCTACTGTCACCCGGGGCAGGACAAACAAGATCAGATCCCACACTCAGTTTTATTGTGTGTATTATTGTATTATTATTATTATCATTATTATTATTATTATTATTATTATTATTTCATTTTCATATATATATATATATATATATATATATATATATATATATATATATATATATATATATATTATATAATATTTATAAGAAAATGAACACAATATTATAGCTTTACCTTTATTCATTAAAGAAAGACATGTTGTAAATCATAATAAAAAATGATAAAAGAAAGCTTCGCTCTTAGAGCAATTTTCTGTATCTCACATTCATCCATTAATCAAGAATTCAGTACAAATATACAACAAGCTATACGAACAAAAGGCAGGATATAACTCTAAGTGTTAGCCCATCGTCAAAAGAAGACAGCCAAAAATCAAATCAAACGAATCTGCCTTTCTTCAACCGAAAGTCACTGACTTCAGAAAAAACTACTTACCAAGTAATTAAAGTAACAAATATAGTTCACTTACATTTGTTCCGAATACATACATTCCGTTGTTGATTGTACAACACGAATTCATTCGTTCTGTGAATATTTACAAAAACAGAAGAAAGGGTAAGGTTGCTGTTGATATGTAAAATACCTCGTTCGGGAACAGAAAGCCAATTGTATTTAATTGAAAGACCGTTACAGAAAAGAAACATCAAATATTTTGTATATGTATATATTTCTAAGTTCTATAAATCAAATTATAACATAACAGGAAGCCAATAAATAGTTTTGAGAGAGAGAGAGAGAGAGAGAGAGAAGACATTCTTTTACAACTCAAAATTGTAATACATAATTCCAACCCATTTTCAGATGGCAACAAGAATAAAACGAATCACACACGACATGAAAAGGGTGTAACTAAACAATAAAGACTTTATCCAGCACCGGCAAAGGTCGATTTCCTCCTAAGACGTTTCATTGTGTGAGGCTTTTTATGAAAATTGTAGTCATCAACCCGGAGGCTTTTACAGCAGCAAAACAATATCCAGATTAATCTCCCAAGATCTGAATGCAGGCCATTATCCCGTGTAGTTATTCTCCTTCGTTCGGTGCTCAAAGCCTTTCGTTCTCTTCTTAAAAGAACTGAGGTCAATGCGCTGAAGATAAAAGCGCACAGAAACAGTCTAAAAGGGAGAAGGCAAACCTAATGATAAGAAAAAGATGGATATGAAGGACAAGGAATATGATCGCAAAATAGGTTTCACATACGATTTTACTGACGGACACTGTATACATACACATATATACAGGTACATACATTCATACATACACACACACACCATATTTATATATATACATATATATATATATATATATATATATATATATATATATATATATATATATATATATATATATATATATAGACAAGTCATTACATATACAGTATATATATA
>NC_089743.1:71844970-71879970 GCF_040412425.1 Macrobrachium rosenbergii
TCACAAAGTCAAAGCACACCTCCATTGCTAATTCATTTACTGACATCCCTCGAGTTTTCGACCAAGTCCAGAACTACTAAACTCCGAATTGAAGTTGGTAACTCGGTTATAAATGGGTGCATTACCACCCACAAGACTAATATCACGCCTTTAGTGAACCTTCAACACAGAACGAAGTTCAAGAGCGATATCTAGTTCCGTGTACTCGACGGAGACTCCTGAGAAATTGTTGAAATTCCTTCCACGTAGCGACCGAATGAAAGGTGCTGTATCGACACCAGGAACCCATATCCGCCTTAAACAAATCTAGGAAGGATATGTCGATTCTCACAAAGTAACTGAGAACCTGTGATTCTCGTCATTGTAATGTGGCTACCTTTCGCTTACTGACTTTTTATATTGATTTATTAGTAAATCATAGTTTACCATTCACGCATTCGGAAAAAGGTGTCATTGATAAACCATTGGACTTGAAGAACCTATTTTCTCGTCCGGCATTTTTTATTTAAGCCCCTTAAACACACACACACACATACATATATATATATATATATATATATATATATATATATATATATATATATATATATATATATATATACACATAAATATACACGACTTTTCCTTTTTAGATGGAGTGACTCCAAAGTATGGTGACCATCGAGGTACTCAGCAAGCCTTATATGGAATGAAACTGATAGCTCCTTTTGTAGTAAGTAGTAATTCTCCTATTAACTCTCAATCACAAAAGTTATTTAACATGTGATGTCTCCATGTAGTGTTTGTAGTATGTATAGTATATGCTTTCTATAACTCAAAATATACACTATCATGCTGATGTGTTTTTTTTTTTCACTAACAACGTCCATATAATGTATGGTGCAATTGTGAGCGATATGGTCAATCGGAGGCATTCACAAATAAACGATGTTTCAATATTTCAGGTGTATAGCCAGTGCTAAGCCAGACGAATATTCGGATGAGCTGAATTAAAAATAGTGGACTAAGTCATATAGCTTTACAGATTCACTTTGTTCTGAATCATATGTGGATTTTAGGGAGGTGGCCACACTGAAAAAAAAAAGGATGTTGTGAAAAACATTATTCATGGAGAATCACTTTCTACTGTATTTAATGATTCTTTGCCACGTAGTAACTAGTGGGAGTGTCACTTCCCTTTTACGATGTGCCAATTGTCACTGTTTATTTCAGGCTGATATGCAACTGATAGAACTGATTGTTCGAAGTATCAAGTTTTCAGAGCAAATCCCACAGACGCTGGAACTGACCAGAGAAGTCCTGACTTCTCCGCTTCTGATAGCAGCTAATTTAACTAAAAGTTCTTCTTGTACAGACTAACGGTAAGAACTCATAATTTTACCCTTATGTCTTAAAATGTTCATCTTTTCATTAAAACGTGTGTATCCTGTGCTGGGATTTTCATCGACGGGACAAAACGTCGTTTTCTGTGGAGGTATAACTTAGATATAACGTTAAGAATACAGCATAAGCTCCGATTCAAAATTAAAATAGAATAGGAAAAAATTATCTTACCTTCTCTTATAGTTCTTCATTATTCTATTTCAAGGGTGTCTCGAACAAAATTGCCTGACGAAACAATAACGTCTTTGTAAAACATTCGTTCATCAATGACACCGTTTCCCGAACGTGTCAGTTGTGAACTAATAAATCAATAGTCATATAAGCGAAGGACGGTCACTTTACAATGACGAGAATCGTAAGTCCTCGTTTTTGTCAGAAGCGACAGCCTTCTTTAGATTTGTCTAAGGAGGCTATAGGTTCCTGATGCAGGTCTATCGCCCTTCATTCAACCGCTGCGTAGAAGGAATTTGAGCACTCTCTCAGGCGTCTTCGCTTCGGCGAGTACGCTTAACTAAACATAGTCTTCGAAACTTCATTCAGTGTCAAGGCTGCAATACTGTTACGGTAGTAAGTCTCGTGGGTAACAAGGGACTCATTTATAACCAAGCCAACCACTTCATTTTTTTGAATAACCTCCATACCTAAGATATACGTCACGTTCTTTCTGCAGTCAGTGCAAGGTATTGCAGCTTTTCCATATCATGTCACAAGCCTCCTACCCTATATATATATATATATATATATATATATATATATATATATATATATATATATATATATATATATATATTATATATGCATATATGTATATATATATATAATTTATATATATATATATATATATATATATATATATATATATATATATATATATATATATATATATATATATATATATATATATATATATATATTATCAGCTGAAACCACAGAAAAAGCTTGAAACAGAAACGGCATTGCCAAGTGCTTTAGTGTAATTAACACATTTTTGTACCCCGAAGATGTGTAAATTACGCGAATGTACTTGGCACTCCGTCGTTTCTTTTCAACTCTTCTGTGACTTTAGCTAATAAAAAACTCACATGTATATTTTTGTGACTTTAATGTATATATACATACATATATATATATCACTGCATATATATAACATGTATATATATATATATATATATATATATATATATATATATATATATATATATATATATATATATGTGTGTGTGTAATGTGTGTGTGTGTGTGTGTGTGTGTGTGTGTACAATGGCGAAAGGGCCAGAAGTCAACGCCTGCTAATGAGAGCGAAGGCTGCCGGAGCTATTAGCTTCATTACTTGTAGAGGTCAACAGTCGTCATCATCATTACCGCCTTTGCAGACGTTTTTCCTCGATTTACTTTCACTATTTGCTTTTCAATTGCTTGTTTTCTGAATAGGAAATTGAGTACGAATATGATTATTATTCATACACTGAAGCAGCAGTTAAAGACAGGTTATGTGATACTGCTTAACCGATCGTTGTGTACCAGTATGTAAATACAAACGACGCTGGGCAAATACTGCTAAGAAATGCTAAACTGAAATAAGTTCTGTTGCAACTGTAAACTTAAAGTTTTATATTGTAAGTAAACTATACACTTACGTAACGATATGTTTTGTCACATTACATTTGGTTTGTTATCAAACGAAATAGAATCATATTGAAATTCACAAGAAAAAAGTATTGTTTTTAAACATAAATCATTCACAAGAAAAAGTAGCTGCCAAATAGATCAGTAATTGATTACTGTGTTGAACTCGGTTCTGTGCTTTCTGCCTATTTCTGAACCAAGGAATTTTTTGGTGCTTGAAAAGGCGGAAAAACACCACATTCCTTACCGTCTTTTCACCAGTAATTTTATTTTTAAATTCTGGACCCCGTAGGAAGGTAGTGCCGTCAGTGCCCCTCCTTTGCAGCGTCCCTTCGGCCCCTAGCTGGAACCCCTTTCATTCCTTTTACTGTACCTCCGTTCATATTCACTTCTTCCATCTTACTTTCCACCCTCTCCTAACAATTGATTCATAGTTTTTGCGGAGTTTTTACCGTAAATTTCCGTTTCAGCGCTGAATGACCTCATAGGTCCCAACGCTTGGCCCTTGGCTTAAATTTCTACATTCTACTCTATTCTGTTCTGGAGTATTTACAGTGTCATTCAGTCACTGTTCATATAAAGAAAACATGTTCTAGACAAACGAATGTCTGTTGTATATAACAGAAAAACATCTAATAAAATTATGATAACAACTTAGAAGTGTTCTGATCAACACATATATATAAATGACAATAACGATGTCATATAGGTGTAAGTGTCTAAATTTGAAGCAAAACAAACCTCGAGATCTTATTTTCAATTTAATCATCAATTATTTTCTAACTATCCGAAAGCTAACAGCAAATTAAAAAACTTACGCTCGTGTACACTCACTCTGATGGAATCCTCCTCATTAGAAGACCCAGTTGGGAAATAGAGCAAAAGGCAAAAAAAAAAAAAAAATGTAATTCCTCCGTTGGACAAGCGTAAAATTTTTTTCACACGACCGAGTGAAAAAGATTCATTAAATGCATCATTATAAAAGTGATTAGAAGGACATGTAGAAAAAATAGGTATACAGAGCTGTGGATATAAAAATGACAAACTTCACCAGAACGAGCAGTTTTAAAAGACTTCATTAGACAATTAAGGTGGAAAATTTGCTGGGCGGACTAGAGGGAAAAAAATGAAGAAATCTGTGGGGGGAAAATCATTCAGTTCACGGTGAAAACTCTTTTTGCCTGGTATACAGTATATCCATGATGATGCATTTGGGGATATGAGGGTTTAATTAATTCTGGTTAAATATCTTACTGCAAAAGAAGGCTTGTATTTTACAATGTGAGACAAAACCTACAGAACATAGACGTGAATGTAAGGAATAAAGCTTTAATTAAAAAAAGTACATCTATTTCGCAGAAATGAACGATTTAGCAATGAATGTACTTTGAAATCAGTTTATTTAACTTAAATTCATATTTTTTTAAGACAGAAAGAAAGGAAAAGAGTAAACAGGGAGGAAGTAAAATGGGGGATTGGGGGAGAGCGACTCCAAAGAACTTTCATCAGCAATGGCCAAAGAGAAATATGAAAACGAAGAGGAAATAAAATAACAATGCAGTCTACCCAAGAACAAAGTTAACACTCAGTAGTTTTTAAAGAAAACACTGGATGAGAAAGAGTCAAAAGAAAAAAAGAAAGAAAAACGATTCACTAATTACGTAAGGTCAATATGCACTCGAATGCAGAGAGAAAACATCTAATTCCATTCGAGTTGGTTATTTTTACTTTTTTATTTTTTCCACTGAGAACAACATAGCCCGTAATTTCGGCCCTAAAATACTTATCTCCGCCTTGACGTAACTGGCTATGTATCCTCACAAGCAATTAGTTTTACTGCTTTGTGGGTAGAGGCGTTCTTCTCCAAGTAATTAGTTGCAGTCGAATCGCCTTGACAGGCCAAAAGACGCCCGAACTTGATCATTTAGAGGGCGCGAAGAAACGTCTGACCTGCACACTCATTATCGTCATACCCCACCACGTCCCATAACTATGAAATGTTATTTATATTCACTCGACTGCCGGCGAAACTGAGTCGGAGTAATTTCCTACTAAGGTCGTGAAGACGATGTCTTCCTACCCTCAATCACATAGCTCAGGCATTCTTTGTAATTTTTGTTTTTGTTCCTTATTTAAAATGCCTTTCCGTATTTCACAAGACAGCACTTTTCTAACGTGTATGATCACTGCCTTTGATTGCCATGAGCAAGCTATTTCTTCTTCTAACAAGTCTTTGTGGTTCGTAAATCAGCGTAGCAAATAATAATAATTTGTGGAAAACAATACAAATAAAGAAATAAACAGGATGAATATACAGAAGACTATCACGTGGTTTTCTTACATTCATCTAGCTTCACTTCTGATACACTGCATATAAATTTGAATAACCGTTAGTGATCAAGTCTACCGATTATGAGTACATAAACAGAAATATGTCCACTAGATGTAAAAAAAAACAAAAAAATAGAACTTATGTAGTGGTATAGGACAGCATTCTTCGTTACTTTACTCAGGAGTACCAGTAACAGCAGCAAAGTTAACTTCTAAATAAGTAAATGAATGATGGAAGGCGAAAGATGCACGATTTAGCTTCTATTGGGTCCACTTGATATGTAATGCGATGTTTGAAAGAGAGGTCAATTTGTCTTGATAAGAACTAGATAGATCATTTGAAGATTATACTTTCTTGGACATTTTAGTTTCCTGATAATAATGACATTCTCCATTGGGCATAAGTAAGTCGTTGCAACAAAAAATACCTTTAGAACGAAAGAGAAAAACTAGTTTTGGGAGAAAGGTCAGGAAAAAGCAGGAAAACCATAATGCTGCGAGTATAGCACAGCATACTGGACATACCTTTCAAAGTTGTGTCATTAAACAAATCCTGAAATTGTCCACTTCGTGATTTATCAGTAACAGCATCTGGATAAACATATTTCTTCAGAGAGAGAGAGAGAGAGAGAGAGAGAGAGAGAGAGAGAGAGAGAGAGAGAGAGAGAGAGAGAGATTACGGATTCACACTCTTTTTTATTAACAGTTATTGTTCCTCACGCTTCCAGGCTATTATGGAGAATTTTATATCTGAGGATTACTTCTAAACTTCCTGTGACGACATCACTTCTTTAGTATTTTCCTTTTAAGGAGAAACCTTACTTGGCGTCTGTAACCTTTAAAATATTAGCATCAAGGTATTTTATTTATGTAAAGACGAAATCTGACAACGTACAATACCGTAAATATTACTCCCGAATCAATCAGCTTTGACGTTTCCAGGAAAATCCTGCCTGTAACCGAGGCTGAAGACAGACTCTCCCAAAATAAAAATCACCAAGGCTCAACAAAGAAAAAAAATCGAGAGGTTATAATCAAGACATCACTTCAAACTCAATCATGATTGGTTTATTATGATACTGTAAGTAATTACATGCAACTAGGAAGCGGGTAAATAATAAACAGACTACAACTAGTTGGCCTTTATCTAATTTACTCACAGTTTTGTTGATTTATTTATTTATTAATTTGTTGCTTTATATTTTCTTCATTAATAACTGATCCCTTCTTCCTTTATTTCCTTATACCTTCTGTTACTTCTTTCAACTGAATACCATATTCTTTTGAAGCTAGAATTTCAAGTCTATTTTTCTTTGTGGGCTTGTTCCATTTGGATAGGTTCATCTTCTAAATAATAATAATAATAATAATAATAATAATAATAATAATAATAATAATAATAATAATAATAATAATATTATTATTATTATTTAGAGAAATGTCTAAGGCGTCAGTGACCCTGGTAGCTGTGCAGCCAGATAATTTATATCAATCAATAAATAAATCAAGTACTGTCATACCAAACAGTCCCATCAGAAGGTTTCGGAGTATTCGAGTGCCTCTGCAGTAAGGATCCAGGAGTGTTCCAGACAGTTTGTAGGAAAAATATGCTATGGTATCTTGTACGTGGTTTTCTTTACGGATATTGAGATCGGCTTTGGCTTTTAGCAAGGAGAAGCAGATTAGATCCTTAGTTAGTTAGTTCAGCTGACGAGAATTACTACAAATTAATAACCTACGAGAATATGAAAAAAGTTAAGTATACCTTAGTTTTACCAGACCACTCAGCTGATTAACAGCTCTCCTAGGGGCTGACCCGAAGGGATTAAACTTATTTAACGTAGCTGAGAACCAATTGGTTACCATAGCAACGCCTACTACAGCTTATTGTGGAATCCCGAACCACATTATAGCGAGAAACGAATTTCTACCACCAGAAATAAATTCCCCTAACTCTTCATTAGCCGGCCGGAGAGTTATATAATAGTGAACACGAGGTTTTGTTTGAACAATATTCGTCCAGTATCAAATCATTATACTTCGTGGTACTTAACATCAATTTAAGCAAAAACAAAAACAATAAATAAAATAAACAGAAAATAAGCATAAAAACAGATAAAAATAATTCTCAAGAAAGCGCGTATTCACAGGAAATACAAGTCGTCCGTGTCATGACATTCGCTATGGCGCTAAAATTGATTTCCGGGAAGTTTTCTCCGAGGTCCTCCTCAGAACCACAAGGACAAAGACGTCTCTCTCTCAGGTCGTCCTCGACCATCGACCTGTCTCAATTTTTAAACGGTGTGAACTCAGCCTTCGTCGAGTGGGCAATACGAACTGTTCACATTCGCAATTGTTCCCTGATCCTCCTTTCCTGCCGAACAGACTAAAAGATAGAATTTCGGTCAAAGGCCAAGCGCTGGGAACTATGAAACCATTCAGCGCTGAAAGGGGAATTGAGAGTAGAAGGATTTAAATAGGTGTAACTGGAGGAAAACCTGGCAGTTGCACTATGAAACAATTGTTAGAAAGTATGAAACAATTGTTAGAGAGGGTGGAGTGTCAGATGGAAGAAAGCGAATATGAACGGAGGTACAGTAAAAGAAATGAAAGAGGGTGCAGCTAGGGGACGAAGGGACACAGCAAAGACCCTTTAGTAATGCCTACAGTGCACCACATGAGGTGCACTGAAGGTACTACCCCCCTACTAGATCTTTTCCTACGTGAGTAAGCATATTTTCTGAACAGCAGCAACAATATGCAGTCAGTGTGTCTATCTGTCGAACTTATTAGTTCCAGAGGGCCTTTATTCCTCACACCGTTGGACTATGGAACAGTCTCCTTGAGGATGTCGTGCAATTGGATCTTCGAAAGTTCAAGCGATGATGCAACGCATGGCTACCCTAAAACAATTCTCTTTGCATTTTAATAATGTATACTTATATTATTATCTATTTATTTATTTACTAATTTGTTAATTTATTATTTTCTTTTCGAAAAACTGATTTCTTCTTTCCGTATTTCCGATTACCTTCTGTTACTTCTTGAAAATGAACGTATTCTTTGGAAGCTTGTTCCATGTGAATAGGGTTCATGTTCTGAATAATAATAATAATAATAATAATAATAATAATAATAATAATAATAATAATAATAATAATAATAACGCGGTAACAAGGTGGTCTTCTCAGATGGGGAGACGGCAGTAACTGAACATTGGCAGTGTTCCTGGGTCGGGATTAGGTTGCTTAGAGGTCATCCGTCGTGAAGATACGGTACTGACATTTATTTTCATTTTAATGATCGACGTTCCTCTAATTATACGGCTACCTAAACGTTAGCTGTGTCACTAACGTTTTCCTTAAGGCAGAATTTGATTGCTGAGCACGCACGCTCTCAGTTTAAAGGAAGCTTAGGACTAAATGTTGTTGGTTTAAAAGTGAACTAAGGCCTTAAATAAATTTATCAACAGTGATTTTATAGCAACAAGCGTAACACAAGTCGATAAATGAAACTATGAAGCTTGAGAAATTTTAAACATCTAGCAAACGTAGCCTAGAAGAAAAGGTACTTATATATTGCAGAAAAGAAAAGGTACATCTAATGAAGAGAAAAATCTGCCTATATTGATATTTGTGAAAAAAGAGCTCAGGATTAAAAATAAAAGAACAATGACAACAGCGACGACGAAATGGTCGTAAGACCAGAAAAAAAAGACCAAAGACAGACACATAAATTTGGCAGACAAGGGAGTGGGCCAGACTCTGAAAAAAAAAAAAGAGAAGACTTGGGTATCTAGTAAAAGAGAGGAGGAAAAATAAGGAAAATGAAAGGCTTCAGAACGGTTGCTCGATTCAGATGGTAATTCTGCAGCGAAGAGGGAGGTCTGCTTTACCAGTTACAAAGGAGAGAGAGAGAGATGTTGTTAGTTAAAAGTTAAAGTCCTCCTGGGCCTCTGTAGGCTCATAGGGCAGGCGCTGATCTCCTGTTTCTTAGGCCGACAGCCAGTGATGCAGTAGAGGTTACTAATAAACGTTTTGAATTGCATTCCATTAACCGAAAACACAGGAGATAAGATAAAAAAAAACGCATTACAGGAAGCAGGAAGTGCACCGATTACAAAAAGATGAACAATATATTTTCAATGCAATCGAATCAATCTAAAAAAAAGACAAATACATAGCAGAAAGGACTGGAAAATCTGAGCAGATTCACATTTGGAAAAATGATTATGAATAAAAATAGAAAAATGGAAAAAGATAGCAAAACTCGTACGGACAAACACATTACGAACAACGATAAACAAAAGAGAAACTCGCATAAATTGATAAATGAATGGAGTGGGATAAGCTCTGAAAAGACATGATTTTGGTGTGGAATAAAAAAAAAATTAAAGAGAAAAAAGGTCTCAGAATCGCTAGTCTATTCAGATGGCAGTTCTACGACGAAGAGAGACGTCTGTTAAGAACGAAAAAAAGGCAGTTGTCCACAGACTATAGTAGGTTTTTATGAGTGCTTTAATAACCGCGTACGCACTGCTAGAGAGAGAGAGAGAGAGAGAGAGAGAGAGAGAGAGAGAGAGAGAGAGAGAGAGAGAGACCCTACTAACATAAAATACAGCAATAAATACAACGAAAGAAAGTGATACGAGAACCACAATAAAAAGCGAAAGATGAAGAATACAGAGGTAACTATAAAATTAAAGAAAGCCGGAGGAACATCCGAAAAAAGGCCTGCCATGGTAACATCCACACCGCCTTTCAAACTTTGGTGCAGCTTGTCTGGGTTGGACCCAAAGAAACCATGACTTCGCAGGCGATGCGGGGTGGCGGGGGAAGAGAGAGAGAGAGAGAGAGAGAGAGAGAGAGAGAGAGAGAGAGAGAGGAGGAGAGAATCCCCAGATGAAAGAGAAAAACTGAAGGGGTTTGTTCTCGTCTCAGTCTAAAGGTTATTACTAAATAAATTTTTCTCTCTCTTACAAATGCTTGCAGTTATTTGATAGTTGTCTGGAGGAGAGAGAGAGAGAGAGAGAGAGAGAGAGAGAGAGAGAGAGAGAGAGAGAGCTTGATGTGAACTTGATAATAACTTGTAGTTTAACTTAAGTAACTTCAATGACCCCAGTTGAAGCAAATGTCACGAACATTAAATAATTATTGTCAGACAAATCGTCAACTTCACAAAGTATCGTGACTATATTTCCTATCCATCTCTGTCGCGACCTCAGCTTACTTGACCTCGCGCTGACCTTTCTTGCCGTGGGTGACAGCCAGATCAATTGTAATGGTGGCAACTTTATAAGGAGCCGAATCCCACATTCACTGGGCGAGCTGAATTTTCCGTTACGTAACACGCGGTGAGTAACGGAGGAGACGTGGCAGTCACAACGCTCCGTAGAGTTAGACTACCTCGAGGAAGAGTTTTCATATTGCCTTTATTACACCCATAACCCTTTCAAAGTTATATCTAGGCAGATGAAACCATCACCCCATTTACGAAATTTAAGAAGTTAAATAACTAGAAAAGCGTATTCTCACTTTCTTTAAGCTTACTTTACTACAGACGAAAAAGCTTTAAAAATAAATCAGTACAAATCACTGAACTGAGTTGTTGAGAGGGGAAAAAACAGAAATTATATAACTACATTCTTTTTTTTTTCCTCGACTAATGTTCTCACTGAAAAATTCTTAAGAGAACTCGAGTAATTAGTTTTGAGTATATCGACGTCAAGTTCAAATATCTAGATCAGAGAATCTCTTTCAATGTTGTTTATTGACCTTCAAGGTCGAGTGCTAATGCGTTATGGCTGAATACTGCGTACTCCTGGAGATTACTGACATGGCGGAGATGAAAGTTTATATCTGTTGGGGCCTTAACCTGAGGATGGTTGATCCACTCCAAGGTATCATTATGCAGTCGTCTTACAATATACCGGAACTGTTATGAACCACTTTTGGTTCTACAGGTTCCATTACTCAATATTAAAGATATGGGACTGAAATGGCTGGAGGGACCGGGGACAAGCCAGAGGAGGGTGCAAAAATAAATGCCAAAAATACCTTACATATTTACAACTGAGTTCATTGTATACTCCTGGATACTCACATGGTGGAGATGGAAGTTTATATCTGTTGGGGCCTTAACCTAAGGTTGGTTGATCCACTCCAGGGTATCATTACGCAGTCGTCTTACAATATACCGGAACCAAACTGACTGGTTAATTATAGTTGTGTAACAACTTCGACTGGGCATATGTTAGATCTGGTCCCAAGTGACTTAATAAACAATAATGTATTAGATTAGTGTTGAGTACACGTTTCCCATCTCTCTGTTGCTAAGCATATAGAATTTAGGTTACCGGGGTTAAAAGAACAAGATGATTAAGAAAATAAGGTTTGGGAATGCACTCGATTTCTCTCCGTATGCCTTCATTAATGAAGAGAATAAAATTCAATGGAGACATGTATCCTTTCCGGTCATGATAATCTGGATTCATTCATTGGTGACTGTGTTGGCTGTTTTGTGATTGTTAAAAATCGAGTGAATAAACAAGTATGCGACCGGTGATGGAAAAATATAGGGAGATCACGTTGGTTCAGTGGAGAGAGTTTGGAACTAAAGAGAGAGAGAGAGAGAGAGAGAGAGAGAGAGAGAGAGAGAGGAGAAACGTCAAGTGGATGAGTGGCGAAGGTTAAAAACTAAAATTATATAGAAAGAATTTAATATAGAAATGTAGGAAAAAATGCTCCCATAAGGTTTCTGTGATCATGAGTTGGATGGTAGTTCTTTTGAATGATTTACAAACAACACTGAAAATACAGCTCTGACATTTTTTTGAACGATGAATCGCTGACCTGTCCTGAACCAAATACGGGATAAGACTCGAGATTTAACAGTGAACAATGTCGGCGTTATTACAGTAATTAAAAAGGAAAAGAGAACGAACTGCGCAACTGATCCGATGACAATATCTAAATTTGTTACGGTACAGAATTTTTCACGCCCTGTTGATATTAAAGTAAAAGTTATGAATACCATTATCTATGACTGCAAGTTTCCCATACATAAAAAAATGTTTAAGGCTAAACTAGCTTTGAAAGCTTCGCTTTATGATCAGAACTCGAGTTCATACTGACCGGCTTTGAATCTGTCATGCTTGTTTAAAATGCCAAACTATGCGATTCTCTGGAAGACTTAGTTAGCCAGTATGGGACAATTGTATTCTACCGCGAATGCTATATGCTCTGTTGTAATAAAAACTACTGAAAATGATGGAAGGTTTTTAAGAGAGTTGTGCATGAAATACTTCAAAATGATTTCAGACTAACAGGAATTGCTGTTGAAGCTTTTGAGTCCTTAGAAGACCATTTGCATGATAGAAGGTACTGTGAATAAACTGCAAATTCATATTCATCTTATGAAAAGAAGAGGGGTATCCCAAGGTAGAGTGTTAGGGAGGGTCCAGCTTTATTTTGTATATATGAGAGTGGATTTTCAAAATCACTACAGTGGCATGGGGTGAAGTACAAACTATTAGCGGATGGCGTCCAATTAAAAAAAAATAAAAAAATTAATAATGTTCTTTGCGCAATGTAAAGGAATGGAGGACATTTTACTATGTAAACTGAGTGCAAATAAAACTGAATTATGCTGGTGGGGAAGATAAATAAATTAAGATGCGATGGCATTCAGGTGGATATAAATATTAAACCAATCCATACTACTGTTAATGCCAGTGACGTAGGTGTGTTACTACACTATAATTTAAGTGCTCTAATCAATAATGTTGTAACGGCTATTGGATATCATTTTACTAATAATGCTTTGGTTAAAAAAATTTATTGATTAGTGTTCTATTCAGCAAATTATGATTGCGTCATTACAGTAGACTACTGCAAATGTATTCCATAATCACCCAATGATGCATACAATATACCAACCTGAGTGGCAAGATTAATAACAGAGGCGTTCCTCGGAATAGGAGTACCCTTGTACTGAGTTGTACAGGCTCCCTGTCAAAGCCAGATAAATGTTTAAAATATGTGTTATGACTCATTAAACTGTCAAGACTGAATGTCCAAAGTATTTAAGAGATTTATGCTGTCAGAACAAGATTTGCTAATGCTTGTTTACGGTTATCTAAGCCGTATTCGAATGTTGGCTTTAGCACTAAGCCTTGCAATTTGCAGCCCAACATTATTCAACAAACCCTTACTTGATATTAGGTGAAGTGATTATATTAAGTCTTCCAAGTAAAATGAGATACTTTTTTATTTTCTGAATGTTATAATAGTGTGGATTTAACAACGGATATGAAGCACGGTGTATGGTTTTTCGAATGTTTCTGCATACTGGTGTCTAGGACAAAATAAATAATTGTGTGAGTCCATAGTGCCTCCGGCAGAGTGGAAGCATTATATATATTTGTAAGTGTAAAAACAAAGGCCAGAAGTGGTAACTACAGTCGCGAGCGAGACTGCTCCATTCTTTATTTTCCCATAATTATTTTTTTTTCCCACCATTAGAAAAACATATCTCGAGAAAGACTAACCATAACACAACAGTGCACGCTGATCCATAAAAAGTAGCGTGGAAGTTGTAGGGGTGAAAATGATAATTAACATCTATACCTGTTCAATAATCTACAGCAGTGATTCCCAACCTTTTGCTTGCGAGCATCTCCCGATGCTCTAATTGAGTGATTGATTTGTGGCCATTAAAAATGGGTGTAACAGCGGTTTTCATCAGCGGTTCAAATCTTGTTTGAGACCACCAACTCTTTACAGGACCAAGTCCGACAGAGATATCGCTCGCGATGTAGGACTTTCAGCAGGGATAGAAGTGACTGTATTTATTATTTTCCCATACTTTTCTTTAGATTACTCATGAGTAATGTTTGTACACTGCACAACTTGTCTATCTAAAGTACAATAAATGTAGTGCTGATGAATTTCCCCAGGCAATCATCAGCTCCAATGGATCATTCTTCTCGATGATTAACCCTTCATAGTCAGGGTACGATTATTTTTACAAAAACAATAATTTTTAGAATGATATTTTCAAAGTATGCATGTTGACTATGTAAAATGCCATTTTTTTATTCTACTAAATGTGTGAAATACGATAAAAAAAAAATCAATGGGGTCATCATTAGCTTTCTCGTCCATGTAAGGCATTTCTGAGAGAGAGAGAGAGAGAGAGAGAGAGAGAGAGAGAGAGAGAGAGAGAGAGAGAGAGAGAGAGAGAGAGAGAGAGAGAGAAATGTCATTATAATCAGCTGTCTGTTCTGCGTTTTGGATTCACAAATAATTCTATTATAATTTAAATGCAGTTGCATTTGAAGCATAAACTGCATTTTTTTTACATTTTTTATTCCATATATATTGCAGCATGCTTAACGCACTGAGCAGCTTGCTATTTCAGTAAGTATCATATTGCAGTAAATATACATTTACACTGTATTAGATGAGTCATGCAGCGTAAACGTTAGAAAAATCTGTAACAAAAGATTTAGTTTTGTTTTCTTAAGACACTTCATTCACAAAACTTTACCTCTTACATATTTTCAAGAAGAATGGCTGGTTTACTTTGCTGGCTCTTTTCATTTATGTCAAAAACTTTCAGCAAAGCAAACATGCCAAGAGCAAGCATATCGTGTGTCGCATGGGCTCAGGAAAATATCTGTAAAATTAATGTGCAACATGAGAGTCCCTGGCATTCTGTGCAAGATTTTATTGTGCAACTGATTTTACTTGTCCACATTCAAGGTTTTGTAAGAGGGCTTTTGTAAACTTTAAAAATTCAATAAAAAATTATTTCAAGAAAATGATTAGTTATCTTCTTTAACCACCATTACGAAAATGAATTCAACACGTTATCCTAAGTGGCAAACATATTACTTATCTATGACGTATTTCAATATGCACAGTTTATAATTTATAATGTACTATGTAAACTGTATAATTTGGTAAATGTTAATAACTCCCTAACAGGTATGTGAACTACGCAAGTTTTATTTGTCAATCTTCTGCGCAAGTAATCTCAATTTTTTATGAGATTTAAAATGATTCTTACGAATTGGACCTGCTTTGCGATTTCCACAATTATGGGGCTGCTCTCGTAATTACCAAACTGCAAAAAACAATACACAAAAAACAAAAGACTATAAGAGTGGCAGTGTTACATAGATCAGCAAATAAAATAAAAAAAAAAAACTATTACTGAATATAGAAAGGATGATTAAATAAGCCGACATTAATTAGGAGATTTTCACTTGTGTAATGATACTGGCGTACGCAGAAAAAAAAGTTTATCCGTCTTAAATTATCGTAATTTGACAGCCTACATAAATAAACCAACGTCAGGCTCCAGTCATAATAAAATATTAGGTTTAGTCTTAAGAGGCAGCAAAGGTGAAATGGTGAAAAATCTAGAATTCAGTGATAATTGTCACCTCTGACAATTACATAAATCGAATACTTTAAACCAAATATAAAAAAAAACGAGTGAACGTTGACGAAATTTATTTTTCATGTAATAAACCTAACATATTTAAATCTCAAGTGGAATGTATAAGTGATTTTAAAAGTATATATAAAAAACAGCTTGCCATTGAAATAATACTGATACAATAAATATATTAACACCGGTATGTGCATTGATTCACAAAGTATTATATTAAATTCTGTACTTGAAAATATAATCAAGACTGGACGGTCACTGCAAAAGAAGTTGAAAGTCAAGATCACCCACCATATACAGTTTAATAATGAAATAAGACAAGAAAAAGACAACTAGTTAAAAATAAGTGGAGTAAAAGAGGAAATGCCAGAATTGAGAGAAATTTTAAAGACTGAAAAGTGATGTGACTAACTTAACAAGAAGAGAAAAAGACGATTATTTTATTAAAATATTAGAGGACGGAACAGATGTAACAGAGTTTTTGTCGGTCTGTCAATGGTCTAACATGAAAGAAAATAGAAAAAGAAAATAATCCAACCAGAAGGCAGAAATAAACAACTTGCAAATAAGAGAACAAATTTTATTTATGAGAAAACAGGAAAAGTCTATAACTGTTTTCAACCATGTGAAATTGAGGAAACCATCTGTGTCCCAAAACCTTAACATAAAAAAAAAAAAAACCCAAGCCAAAACACATTGTGGCTTTGGCCCATTCCTCAGGGTGGATACTGAACCGGACCAATTTTCATGAAGTTGCCATGCATCAAAAATGCTAATCAAGCCTAGAAAATCATTACTAACCAGGCATGAGAAAATGGCTTGTGTACAGCCACATTCAACAATAAAGGAGATAAACAGTCTTTAGAATCATATCGACCAATATCAAGCTTGTTATTTCTATCACAACTTACTGAAACTGTCTTAGACCAGCAGAGAGTTGAACATCCTGAAAAGTACAGCATTCTACCGGAAAATCAACCAACTGTTATGACAATAATCACCCCATTTGAAACACTGTTAAATCCAGTGATAAATGATTTAAAATATTTAGATTATGAAAAATGCATAACACCAATGTTACTAAAGTGCAGCACTTGATACAGTAGTATATGAGTTTATGATAACAGACTGACAATGGACAGGCGTTGAAAAGTCAAGTATACCTTAGTTTAACCAGACCACTGAGCTGATTAACAGCTCTCTGGGGCTGGCCTGAAGATTAGACTTATTTACGTGGCTAAGAACCAACTGGTTACCTAGCAACGAGACCTACAGCTTATTGTGGAACCCGAACCACATTATAGCGAGAAATGAATTTCTATCACCGGAAATAAAATCTTCTAATTCTTCATTGGCCGGCCGGAGATTCGAACTCGCGGCCAGCAGAGTGCTAGCTGAGAACGGAACCCACTCTCCCAACGAGGAACTGGACATGGACGGGAACGGTCCACGGGCTATCTCACTTGCAAAAGAGGAGTATCACAAGACAGTGTCCTGGTAGTTCTAGGAAAGATATTACTTACTTTGCACATAACCATACTATCCTGGAATATGGAAAAGTAAAGTGTAAGCTTGGTGCACATGATACACAATTTTGTCTCGTTATGGGCGGCTCTGAAGATATGATCAAAATAAAAAATATCATGAAGGTTGTCACGACTTGAATGAACAGAGATAGACTGAAACTAAACGAAGATAAGACGAAATGTATCCTAGCAGAAAAAAAAGAAGCCCCCAAAATATCTTATATTAAAACACTAAAAATAAATGAAAGAGAGGTGCCAACAGCGGAGCAATGAGAAATTAAGGAGTAGTAACTGATGGAACCATAAGTGGAACAGCTCAAATATTAAAAATGGTGAAAACAGAACATCATCACCTAAATAAGTATTCTTCTTAAAGAAGTACATACATACGGATACGTTAAAAATGACTATACATAAATAAGATCTCACAGTACTAGACTACTAGATCAGTCTATATAACAAAATACTAAATTATGATTAAAGAAACAGCCAAATGAATAATAAAAAAATCCCATAGTATAAAAAAACCAAGCCTTCAAGGACTTGGATAGGCAACAATAAGAACTGAATATGAAAAATACGGATTTGAGACACAGCGATAAAGAACAGACAGGAAGATATTGGAAGACTTCAAATATATATATATATATATATATATATATATATATATATATATATATATATATATATATATATATATATATATTGGGAAAAGGACATATGAATCATAACAGTGGACTCATCCATGAGCTCAGCCACCCAAAAAAAAGACATTTTGGAAGAAGCTAAAAACATCTCTTCAAAAAAAAAAAAAAGAAAAAAACAATTGTAATAAACAGTCAAATGGAGCGCACCGGTTGTACCAAATGTGGGCCAAAAGGTGGGCCTCCAAAAATAAACAAGGACGTTGATGATGACGATGATGATGATGACACCTCGGTGCTGAGAACACCCCCTTACAGACCGTGACGTCATTCAGAAATACAATATGATAAAAATTCACTGAAAAAGTTTTCATTTACGTATTCTTAGATCGCATGATTAATCCATATGCACAGCGATATGGCAGCAATAAATAAACAGTTTTACATATACAGAGTGTTTCTGGAAATTGCAGGTGATTAACATAATACCAATTTTAGCAAATCGTGAAACAATGGGTGGAAATTAGTCATCTTTAAAATAATAAAAAAGTGCAAGTTTTATTTCTTAAACTGTTCTAGAAATATACATAAACATATTTTTGTACTCAAATTGCGGGTAATTTGAACAAATGATATTGGAAGTTACATACACATTTGGCAATAAGTTATCAATAAAATGTATATTATAAAAGTAAATATGGATATCTTTTACTAACATTATGGTTCTATTGTAAACTGAGACCTCAGTTTAAAATAGAACCTGATTTCCTTGATATTAAATGTCTTGGTTGTCAAGAAATAAAGATCTGACGATATTAAAGGTTTTCTTATATCTAAGAGTTATGATTCTTTGAATGTCACTATCAAGGTATGAGCAGGTCAATTGAATTTGCAGGTCCCCCAAAGCGCCTTCGAGTAACCTACCAAGAAGCGCTATGTGATGTATAGTGATTAGCTGGTTACACGACGTCCTTCATTAACATCAAGTAACCAATTACGAATCCCCGCGTGACATATCGCTATTAGTTGATTTGATTGGAGTGATATCATTAGTTAATGAAAAAATGACGCAGCATACAGATATCTTCGATATATGACTATACATCGGTGTGGATAGGGAAGAGGATCTAGAGAGGAAAAGGGAAAGGGCCTCTAGTAAGGAAAAGGGAGAGGGCTTCTGGAAAGGAAAAAGGAGAGGGCTTCCGGAAAGGAAAAGGAAGAGGGCTTCTAGAAAGGAAAAAGGAGAGGGCTTCTGGAAAGGAAAAGGGAGAGAGCTTCTGGAAAAGAAGCGCGAGGGCTTCTGGAAAGGACAAGGGAGAGGGCCTCTGGAACGGAAAAGGAAGAAGGCTTCCGAAAAGGAAAAGGGAGAGGGCTTCTGGAAATGAACAGGGAGAGGGCTTCTGGAACCAGAAGGAGGAAGGAGGAAAAAGAAAGAGAGCTTCTGGAAGAGAAAGGGTGGGCATGGAAGGAAAGGAAGAGGGCATTTGGAAAGAAAAGGGAGAGGGTACCTGGAAAGGTAAAGGGAGAGGGCTTCCGGAAAGGAAAAGGAGAGGGCTTCTGGAAAGGAAAAGGGAGAGGGTATCTGGAAAGGAAAGGGGAGATGGCTTCTGGAAGGTAAAAGGGAGAGGGCATCTGGAGGGGAAAGGGGGAGGGCATCTGGAAGGAAAAGGGAGAAGACATCTGGAAAGGTAAAGGGAGAGGGCTTCCGGGAAGGAAAAAGGGAGAGGTCTTCTGGAAAGGAAAAGGGAGAGATCATCTGGAAAGGAAAAGGGAGAGGTCATCTGGAAAGGAAAGGGGATAGGGCTTTTGGAAATGAAAAGGGAGAAGACATCTGGAAGGTAAGGGAGAGGGCTTCTGTAAAAGGAAAAGGAGAGGCAACTGTAAAGGAAAGGGAGAGGGCTTCTGGAAAAGAAAGAGGAGGCTTCACAAAGGAAAAGGAGGAGTTCCAGAAAGTAAAAGGAGGGCTTCTAGAAAGGAAAAGGTAAGGGCCTCCAGGAAGGGGAAGGAGGGGGCATCTGGAAAGGAAAGAGAGAGGGCTGAAAGGAAAAGGGGGAGGCTTCTAGAGAGGAAAAGGGAGAGGGGCATCTGGAAAGGTAAAGGAGAGGTTCGGAAAGGGAAAGGGAGAGGGCACATGGAAAGGAAAGGGAGAGGGATCCTGGAATGGAAAGGCAACAAAGGTGTATCTGGAGAGGAAAAGGGAGAGTACATCTGGAAAGGAAAAGAGAGAGGGCTTCTGGAAAGGAAAAGGGAGAGGGCTTCTTGAAAGAAAAAAGAGAGGGCCTCTAGAAAGGAAAAGGAAAGGGCATCAGGAAGAGGGGAAGGGAGGTCATCTGGAATGGAAAAGGGAAAAGGCTTCCTGGAAAGAAAAGGGAGAAGGCTGAGAAAGGGAAGGGAGAGGGGCATCCGGAAAGGTAAAGGAGGCTTCCAGAAAGGAAAGGGATAGGGCATCTGGAAAGGAAAAGGGAGAGGGCTTCTGGAAAGGAAAAGGGAAAGGGCATCTGGAGAGGAAAACGGAGAGCGCGCCTGGAAAAAGGAAAACGAGAGGGTTTCTGGAAAAGAAAGAGAGAGGGCCCTTGGAAAGGAAAAGGAAGAGAGTTTCAGGACAGGAAAAGAAAGAGGGCTTCTAGAAAGGAAAAGGAAGAGGGCTTCTAGAAAGGTAAAGGGAGAGGGCTTCTGGAAAGGAAAAGTGAGAAGGAATCTGGAAAGGAAAGGGGAAAGGGGTTCTGGAAAGAAAAGGGAGAGAGCTTTTGGAAAGAAAAAAGGACAGGGCGTCTGAAAAAAGCAAAAGAGTGATTCCTGGAAAGTAAAAGGAGAGGGCTTCATGAAAGGAAAAGGAGAGGCATCTGGAAAGTTAAAGGGCAGTCTTCTGGAAAGGAAACGAGATGGTTTCTAGAAAGGAAAAGGTAGAGGGCTGGAAAAGTAAAGAAGAGGGTACCTAGAAAGAAAAAGGGAGGGCTCACGAAAGGGAAAGGGAGAGGCTTGGAAAGAAAAGGGATTTGGGCTTGGAAAGAAAAAGGAGGGAGCTGAAAGGAAAAGGGAAAGGGCTTGAAGGAAAAGAGGGGGGCTTCTGGAAAGGGAAAAGCAAGAGGGGCTTCTGAGAAAGGGAAAAGTAGAGGCGCCTGAAAGGAAAAGCAAGAGGGCTTCTGGAAAAGGAAAAAAGGAGAGAGTTTGGAAGGAAAAGGGAGAGGGCTTCTCTAAAGGAAAGGGGAGAGGGCTTCTGGAAAGGAAATGGGAGAGGGCTTCTAGAAAGGAAAAGCAAGAGTGCTTCTGGAAAGGAAAAGGGAGAGGGCTTCTGGAAAGGAAAAGCGAGAGGGAGCCTGGAAAGGAAAATGAAGAGGGCATCTTAAAAGGAAAAGGAGAGGGGAGAAACTTCAGGAAAGGAAAAGGAAGAGGGCTTTGGAAATGAAGAAAAGGAGAGGTCTTCCCCAGGAAAAGGGAGAGGGCTTCTAGAAAGGAAGGGAGAGGGCACATGGAAAGGGAAAGGGAGAGGTTTCTGGAAAGGAAAGAGAGAGGGCAAATGGAAAGGAAAAGGGAGAGGGCTTCTGGAACGGAAAAGGGAGAGGACACTTGGAAAGGATATGGGAGAGGGCTTTAGGAAAGGAAAAGGGAGAGGGCACATGGAAAGGAAAGTACCCATAGAGAGGACACCTGAAGGGAAAGTGAGTGGGCATTTTGGAAGAAGGAGAGGAGGCTTGAAAGGAAAAGGAGAGGGCTTTGGACAGGAAAAGGGAGAGTATCTGGAAAGGAAAGGGATGGCTTCACTGGAAGGTAAAAAGGGAGAGCATCTGGAGGAAAGGAGGCATCTGAAGGAAAAGGAGAAGACATCTGAAGATAAAGGAGAGGCTTCAGGAAGGAAAAAGGGAGAGGTCTTCTGGAAAGGAAAAGGGAGAGATCATCTGGAAAGGAAAAGGGAGAGGTCATCTGGAAAGGAAAGGGGATAGGGCTTTTGGAAATGAAAAGGGAGAAGACATCTGGAAAGGTAAAGGGAGAGGGCTTCTGTAAAGGAAAAGGGAGAGGGCAACTGTAAAGGAAAAGGGAGAGGGCTTCTGGAAAAGAAAAGAGAGAGGGCTTCTGGAAAGGAAAAGGGAGAGGGCTTCCAGAAAGTAAAAGGGGGAGGGCTTCTAGAAAGGAAAAAGGTAAGGGCCTCCGGGAAGGGGAAGGGAGAGGGCATCTGGAAAGGAAAAGAGAGAGGGCTTCTTGAAAGGAAAAGGGGGAGGGCTTCTAGAGAGGAAAAGGGAGAGGGCATCTGGAAAGGTAAAAGGAGAGGCTTCCGGAAAGGAAAGGGAGAGGGCACATGGAAAGGAAAGGGAGAGGGATCCTGGAATGGAAAAGGAAAAGGGCATCTGGAGAGGAAAAGGGAGAGTACATCTGGAAAGGAAAAGAGAGAGGGCTTCTGGAAAGGAAAAGGGAGAGGGCTTCTTGAAAGGAAAAGGAAGAGGGCTTCTAGAAAGGAAAAAGGAAAGGGCATCTGGAAAGGGGAAGGGAGAGGTCATCTGGAATGGAAAAGGGAAAGGGCTTCTGGAAAGGAAAAGGGAGAGGGCTTCGAGAAAGGAAAAGGGAGAGGGCATCCGGAAAGGTAAAGGGAGAGGCTTCCAGAAAGGAAAGGGATAGGCATCTGGAAAGGAAAAGGAAGAGGGCATCTGGAGAGGAAAACGGAGAGCGCGCCTGGAAAGGAAAACGGAGAGGGTTTCTGGAAAAAGAAAAGAGAGAGGGCCCTTGGAAGGGAAAAGGAAGAGAGTTTCAGGAAAGGAAAAGAAAGAGGGCTTCTAGAAAGGTAAAGGGAGAGGGCTTCTGGAAAGGAAAAGTGAGAAGGAATCTGGAAAGGAAAGGGGAAAGGGGTTCTGGAAAGAAAAGAGAGAGAGCTTTTGGAAAGAAAAAAGGACAGGGCGTCTGAAAAGCAAAAGAGTGACGGCTCCTGGAAAGTAAAAGGGAGAGGGCTTCACGAAAGGAAAAGGGAGAGGGCATCTGGAAAGTTAAAGGGAGCAGTCTTCTGGAAAGGAAAAACGAGATGGTTTCTAGAAAGGAAAAGGTAGAGGGCTTCTGGAAAGTAAAAGAAGAGGGCACCTAGAAAGAAAAAGGGAGAGGGCTTCACGAAAGGAAAAGGGAGAGGGCTTCTGGAAAGGAAAAGGGACGGGGCTTCCGGAAAGAAAAAGCGAGAGGGCTTCTGGAAAGGAAAAGGGAAAGGGCTTCTGGAAAGAAAAAGCGAGAGGGCTTCTGGAAAGGAAAAGCAAGAGGGCTTCTGGAAAGGAAAAGTGAGAGGGCGCCTGGAAAGGAAAAGCAAGAGGGCTTCTGGAAAGGAAAAGGGAGAGGGCTTCTCTAAAAGGAAAGGAGGGGCTTCTGGGAAATAGGGAGAGGGCTAGAAAGGAAAAGCAAGAATTGCTTCTGGAAGGAAAAGGGAGGGCTTCAGAAAGGAAAGAAAGGAGAGGAGCCTGGAAAGGAAAATGAAGAGGGCATCTTAAAAGGAAAAGGGAGAGAGCTTCTGGAAAGGAAAAGGAAGAGGGCTTCTGGAAATGAAAAGGGAGAGGTCTTCTGGAAAGGAAAAGGGAGAGGGCTTCTAGAAAGGAAGGGAGAGGGCACATGGAAAGGGAAAGGGAGAGGTTTCTGGAAAGAGGGAAGAGAGAAGGGCAAATGGAAGGAAAAAGGAGAGAGGGGCTTCTGGAACGGAAAATGGAGAGGACACTTGGAAAGGATAAGGGAGAGGGCTTTAGGAAAGGAAAAGGGAGAGGGCACATGGAAAGGAAAGTACTGTAGAGAGGACATCTGGAAGGAAAAGTGAGTGGGCATTTGGAAAGGAAAAGGGAGAGGGCTTTTGGAAAGGAAAAAGGGAGAGGGTTTTTGGACAGGAAAAGGGAGAGGGCATCTAGAAAGGGAAAAGGATGCGGTATCTGGAAAGGTAAAAGGAGAGTGCTTTTGGAAAGGAAAAGGGAGATGGCTTCCAGAAAGGAAAAGGGAGAAGGCATCTGGAAAGAAAAAGGGAGAGAACTCCTGGAAAGAAAAAGGGAGAGGGCATCTGGAAAGGAAAAGGAAGATGGCATCTGGAAAGGAAACAGGAGAGAATCTGGAAAAGAAAAGGCAGAGAGAATCTGGAAAGGGAAAGGGAGATAGCTTCTGGAAAGTAAAAGGGAGAGAGCATCTGGAAAGGAAACGCGAGAGGACTTCTGGAAAGGAAAGGGGAGAATGCACATGGACAGGAAAAAGGAGAGGGCACGTAGACAGGAAAAGGGAGAGGGCACCTGGAAAGGAAAAGGGAAAGGTCTCCTGGAAAAGAAAAGGTAGAGGGTATTTGGAAGGGAAAACGGAGAGGTCTCCTGAAAAAGAAAAGGAGAGGGCACCTAGAAAGGAAAAGGGAGAGGGCTTCCAGAAAGGAAAAGGAAGAGGGCTTCCGGAAAGGAAAAGGGAGAGGGCTTCCGGAAAGGAAAAGGGAGAGGGCTTCCGGAAGGGAAAAGGGAGAGGGCAGCTGGAAAGGAAAAAGGACAGGGCACATGGACAGGAAAAGGGAGAGGGCAATTGGAAAGAAAAAGGGAGAGGGTTTCTGGGAAGGAAAAGGGAGAGGGTGCCTGGAAAGGAAAAAGGAGAAGGCATCTGGAAAGGAAAGGCGAGAGGGCTTCTGAAAAGGAAAAAGAAGGCTTCTGGAAAGGAAAAGGGAGACGCACCTGGAAAGGAAAATGGAGAGGGCATCTGGAAAGGAAAAGGGAGAGTGCTTCTGGAAAGGAAAGAGGAGAGGCACCTGGAAAGGAAAAGGGAAAGGGCATCTTGAAAGGAAAAGGGAGAGGTCTTCTGGAAAGGAAAAGGGAGAGGGCACCTGGTAAGATAAAGGGAGAGGGCATCTGTCATCTGGAAAGGGAAAGGGCTTCTGGAAAGGAAAAGGGAGAGGGCACCTGGAAAGATAAAGGGAGAGGGCATTTGGAAAGGAAAACGGAAAGGGCTTCTGGAAAGTAAAAGAGAGAGGGCTTCTGGAAAGGAAAAGGGAGAGGGTTTCTGGAAAGGAAAAGGGAGAAGGCACATGGAAAGGAAAAGGGAGAGGGTACCTGGAAAGGAAAAGGGAGGATACATCTGGAAAAGAAATGGGCGACGGTTACTGGAAAAGAAAAGGGAGAGGACATCTGGAAAGGAAAAGGGAGAGGTGCATCTGGAAAAGAACAGAAAGAGGACATCTGGAATGGAACAGGGAAAGGACATCTTTGAAAAGAACAGGAAAAGGGCACCAAGAAAGAAAAGGGAGAAGGGATCTGGAAAGGAGTAGGAAGAGGGCATCTGGAAACGGAAACGGAGAGGGGAGAGGAGGAAAAGGGGGTGATGGGAAAGGTTAGAATGGGGTGGGGTGGGTAGATATTTGCAAAATGGAAGCATTTTTTTTTCCGAACTTCAAAAAGCGAACTTACCTCGTTCCGAATTCCAAAAATCGAACCAGATAATGGTGTTAAGAGGCAGGAGTGCACATAATACACTTTTGTGAAAAGAATATCCGCCTGATGCCAATGTTCCATTAGTAGTAGTTTCATTAATATATTTTTAAAGATTACTGCTGACTAAAGCAAGTAACTGCATACCTTGTCTCAAGTACAGTAAATGTAGTATTGATGAAACCATTACTTCTACTGGAACATTGATTCCGGATGACTAACCCCTAAATTAAGAGAAAAATTATTTTTAAAAAAAAAATCCTTTTAAAAATATCCCTAAAGTCTACATCTCAACTATGCAGAACATGCATTTTTATTCTAGTAAATCTGTGAGATAAAATACAAAACAAAAAGCCGCTGGTGCCAGCATTAGCATTCCCGTCCATGTTATGGTTTTTTGGCGAGAGAGAGAGAGAGAGAGAGAGAGAGAGAGAGAGAGAGAGAGAGAGAGAGAGAGAGAGAGAGAGAGAGCTGCATACACTCTCAGCTGTGTACTCTTCGTTTGGAATTCCTCCTCAATTTCATCAACAATAAGAAGCATTTCTGTATATATATCAGCATTTCTGTAATCTCATGTGTAATTAAAATCTTTCAGTAAATTAAACATGCAAAGAGCAAGCAAATATAATCTGTGTAGCATTGTATGAGGGATATATCTATAAATGAGCAATATAAATGGATATCTTTCCATAAAGTGATTAGTTTTTATAGTTTTCCTCATCAGTATTAAGACAAATTCAATGTATTCAATAACATCATAATTATTTTCTTGAGATACAAACATATTACCAGTGTATGCCGTTATATATCAATCAATATGTATAAAGTGCAAGACTAGTAAATGGTAATAATTTACACAAAATTATCTTAGCTATACAAACCATACTAGTGAATCGTTTGGTCAAGTAATCTACATTTTTTGCGGGATTTGAAGTTATTCTTAGTAACTGGACTGCCTTGCAATCATCCGCATTTGTGGAAGTCTTTCCATAACTACCCACGAAACCACTGAATGCTCTTCAATCTTAAAAAAGGTTTGGGAACCCCTGTGTAATGTTCTTGGGTCTTTTAATCCTGCTCATTTTTTAATATGATTGTTCATTCTCCGATAGCAGTATCGGTAATAATAACATATCACAAATAATAATAAAAAATAACAACAAAGACAGAAATAATAATGATAATAATCATATTAATCTGCAAACTATGCGTTATATTTACTGCTAATGCAATGATATTAGTGATTAAGGTAAAAAAAAAACTCTACGGAGTTCTCAAACAATTTTTCATATTAAAAAACGAAACAAATTTTTAAATAAATATAACCCGTTGCGAATCAGTCACTACTAAAGATTTCTCGATACCGTGCCTTACAGACCTGAATTCAACAATGACATCTTTGAATAAATAATGTATAAACATTCTCGGTAGTCAAAAACATGGCCATTATTAGCAACCAATCTGTGAAATCATTTGAAGCTTAGATTTTGTCTGACCTTGATGAGTTGGTAAAGGTCAGTCATGCCAGGAGTCAAAGTACGAAGATAAAGTGGTTGAAGGAAATAGGATTAATTGTATCAAATACGTAAATCAGAAACTGTCAAAACAAACACGAAATTTCAAAAAATCAGGAATTACTTTAAAAATACAGTAAATGAATAAAAAATATGTTTTAGCAAATGGAGCCATATAATTCAATTTCACGTCTGCAGCATTTTGGAGTTGTAAGTGATTTCATGCTAACTGCACAACAGTGAAGTATATTTATTTCTCTCACTAAAGAAAAGACGTCTTGAAGATATATCTTCGGGGGTTAATATTAAGTGTCCTCTTCTGAATGTAATTGTATCCCATACCGCTATTTCAAATTTTCTATGCACAGTTCCACAGGGTCTTTTCTCACATTCCCCACCATGCATTCTTAGACCAACATTTATAAACTAAAATAGACTATATATCTGAACCCATTAGTGGTATTCCCACGCCTTTCAGACCTGGACTCACTGTTAGGAGAAAATTCGTCACCTTCACAGAAGTTGGGTATATCGCTTTTCTCCCCAAAACTATACCTCAGCTTTTGAAAGAAGGGGGTTAAAAATACGGCATTTTCGTTAACCAACTTTCCAACTATTTGGTTAAACCTAGAGCACAAGATTCTTATTTTCAAACAGCACAAACTTTACACGATTTTGGTGTTTCTGGCCCGAAAAAGGGCCTGTAAGATTGAAAAGCATTTATCCTCAACAATGGGATCGTGTTATCAGAAGGCCACGAGAAATATTTCACTAAATTCATAATTATGATTAATGCATCCTTGTAATAATAATAATAATAATAATAATAATAATAATAATAAATTAGTATCAACAACAACACCAACAGCAGAATAAAGACGAAAACAGCAATGCTAACACCATTGCATACTGCAAAGCTTCTCTTCAGACAACCCAAAATCAGGGTCACACCAAGTTCGGACACGATGCAGGCAGACGGCGAGATCCAAGGCTCCACCACCAGACACCAAAAAGGGAATCAAAAAGGGTGAATGAACTCCTGAATTCCTTGAATAAACTGAATGAAGTTTCATTACACCGAAAAATATTAACTGACGACATATTGCTCACTTATTATGTAGCACTGATGAATGTCGCTTTATTGAAATATAAAAAAAATGTCAGTGGTATTGACGTACAGTGTTCCCTACGTTTTAGATGACTTGACTGATTGGTTGATTCTGTAATAATACACTGGCGTCAAAACAAGAAAATACAACATCTCGAACAAAACACTTAAAATAAAAAAAAAGCGACAATAGATTTATACTTATATAAAAAATTAATTAAACAACAGGCAACACCAGTTCTCCATTCAAAGCAAAATTTTATATAAACAAATCCTTCCCAGAATTTCGGCGAATCGATATTTCCCGCAAATGCGAGAATTAATGAATGAATACCATAACATTTCTGACTTTGACGTCATGAAGTTAAAAAGTCTGAAAGAAGCAGATTTGAAATATTTCGATATATTTTTGTTGAATCTACTGTGAATGATAGTTTATTTGGATTCTGGCATAAAGAAAATCTGCAATATCGGCAAAAATACTTGCGAATTGAAACTCAAACAAGAGAGAGAGAGAGAGAGAGAGAGAGAGAGAGAGAGAGAGAGAGAGAGAGAGAGAGAGAGAGAACTTTGTTTTAGCTGCCTCCTTTAAGATATGTTGTAATACTCTAGTGAGCAAAGAAATGTAAGCTGGACGAGAAAAGAGAAGCTGGACGAGAAAAGAGAGAGAGAGAGAGAGAGAGAGAGAGAGAGAAGCGAACTGGAGAAAGTAAAAGTGAATTTAACTCAAATCGAGAGAGACAAGCGGGACAAATCCTGTGGTTAGTTTCTCCCTTTTGTTTGAGATGGTTAGATTTCTGGTCTTAAACCGTCAACTTCCATAACGAGAAGGATGTCAAGGTCGCTCACACACGCGTGCACGCACGCACGCGCGCGCGCGCACACACACACACAAATACTCTCCCTTCCTTCTAATTAAAAGTAATAATAATAATAATAATGATAATCGAATAAATTTCTTTTTATCAGAAAGTTCGGTAACAAGCGACCCCTTACGAGTGGAATGTCTTTTGCCCCAAGTAAAAAAAAAAAAACACCCAGTCAGCGTTTTTCCTTCCCTGTTCTCGAAATATTTTCAAGGTCGGCAGTGGTTGTAGGTGCAATGTGAGTTCACTCGATTTTGCCAAAGTAATATTTACGAAGCTTTGGTCTTTGACATTATTTTTCCCATCGCCCGTCCACTCGAGACAAGAGAAGCTGACATCCGTGGAGAAAAATTAAGGTTTGGCTGGTAATTGTTAAGAAGACAGGCGAGACCCCTATAGAACCACCCAACACAAGCCCAGCCACCGAGCAGAAAGCATGTACAACTTCTTGTGGGCTCCAGACAGGCGGGGATTTAAACATCGACCCTAATTATTCGAGATATATGGCAACTTTTCCCTTGCCACATATGTCATATTGATTCCACAGCGCTACGTCACCGTTAGTAGTGCCAGGGGTCCTGAGATTTTCAATATATTACATTTCTCTCTTTCGCAACGAACGAGGGATGATTTACGGCCTGTAGGACTCATTCCGTGTAGGATAAAAAGGCAGAAATAATAAAATAAAGGGAAGAAGAGGTCAAATATTCTGGAGGAAACAGTCCAGACGTACAAAATGTACGACTTCTGATCAGAGTGCCAAGCTGGAGTTGCGTACACGGCTCTCTGGCACCCATTCCCTGGCTCTGTATATCGATTTTGCCTACTCCCGGTGGATGGAAGCGACGCTGCCATTGGTTTAAACACGGCATTGATCATGGAGTTGTCCAATCACAGCGGGTTTTACACAGCTCGATATGTAGGCTACTAGTCTTGGAATAACCCAGCACGACCTCCTGCTGTTCCGAGCGGCAGTCAGCTAGACAAATAGGTTGCCTTGCAGTGAGCAGCATCTCTCGATTGACACCAGAGAAAAGGAAATTTCTTTGAGGCGAATATCGCTGGCCACACCCGGCTAGGAAAGCACTAAGTGCGAATCGTCTGAGCAAATCGCTGAGTGTGTGTGTCTGTGTGGTGGTGGTGGTGGAGGAGGAGGCCTTTTGTGAGGGGGCTAGAAGCTATTGATCCCGGCGAGTGACGCTTCTCCCCCTCCCCCCATCTTCTTCCAGTGCAGTTTGAGGCGGCTGGACACTAAGCATGGACTCGTAAGCGATCTCTCTGTCGATTGCGAACTTATTTAAACTCACGGATCACTCTTAACTCCTCTCCAAAAAGCTAAACAGGTAAGTGTTCATCCAGTGTAGGTGTCAGTGTCGAGAAGAAACCCTCTGGAAAAGGGTTTCATCTGGAAAATCATTCTGGAAAGGGAACTGTGGGAGCCCACCGAGTATTTCTTAGCCCGCCAACCACACGGGTTCGGTCGACTGCTATCAGCTGTGCCTCCCAACCACCATATTGGCCGATGGCACTCGGGGAACTTTACTACAGTCCAAGGGGATATTTCTGTTTCTTGAACTCAGAACAATTATTTCTAATCTTGCTACACGCCCTCGGTGTTTAAAGTCAAGAATAAAAACCCGTATGAGCAAATAATCACATTCGCAAGCCCGTAGGTATAGGTAGTGCCATATTGCACTGGCGAGCCCGTGATATTGGGACCCTAGAAGGCCTACTCCAGCTCTGTTACATAACACGCAACGATTACCTTCGGGAAGAGCTAATCAAAATAATCCATATATTGCGGACGTTACAACTCTTCACGTAAACATTCTATCAGGGAGAACATCCTTCTAAAATTTATATTTCTCTCCTGTACATTAAGCAGTAAGAAAATAAAAGTAAAGGATAGATTTAAGCCCCAGATCAATGCAAATAAAGTTGACAAAATACAGTAGCAATAAAAGATTCCAAATCAACGTTATCACTCATTTCCTGTCTGTCGAAAGGCCTAGACTCGCATTTTCACTATTTATATTTACTAGCTTAGAAGTCACTGATTAGCTTATGAACAGATTATACTAGAGAAAACGTGCCTTGCTACAGTGTATACTGCATCAAAATAAATGCTCGTGGAACTTCCTGGCCATTTTATTGCGACACACTAAACGCATCACATGACTCGGTTGCTTCTAGTTACAAATTCAGTATCAGATAACAAACCCCACATTAGAGAAGAATTTCTTTTTGCCAAATGTCACACTGCGATATCAACGCAAGATTGACAAGTGCTACACAAACCTACACAATCTTTACCACGACCGTCATCAACATGGCATCACAACAGTCGCCATCCTCCTCATCACCTCATCAGTTGATGGATTAACCAGCTGGCTGAAATAATAAGACCCATTAAGCAAATGATGGCCGCATGCCACTATGCTCTGTAGCTAGCAATTCCCAAAGGGGGAAAGGGGCGGGGGGAGAGGAAGAGGAGAGGGAGATGCTCCCCGCGGGGGCGGTAACAAATCAATCCTATTTAGAACATTTCACTGTACGGCACATTCTTTTAGTTTCCCACAAACCTGCCTCCTTTCCTTCTCATATGAGAAAGAGATAGCAGAATTGCATAAGCCCATTTCAGTGGTTCTGTCTATTCCACCGCTTTCAGTAAGTCATTGCACAAAAAACTCGATCTATATATTTACGGAACAGATATCCACAATATAAACTCTTCTCTTGCTGTGTAACTTAATACTTTCAAACGAAGCATTTCCTTCTATGAAATCTTGTTTAATCAACTAACTGATTTTTGGCAATAATAATAATAATAATAATAATAATAATAATAATAAATCATAATAATAAAATCAAGATAACGGCCGTCGTCTATGTCAGTACAAATGGCTCAAGTTTCTAAAGAGTATTATTCATACACACTAGAAAGTTTATAAGAAAACTGCTGAAAACCTGGTAAAATGTATTTTAAAAATAAAAAAAATAAATATATTAATATTTAAATATTTACGTATTAAGTGATACTTTTAGTCACTGTTTTTGGAATAATTTCTACAATGAATTCCATTAGAGTAAGTTAGAAAACTGAATACTATTTAACTTTTAATACTGCAAGTATTATGAAATTATTCACTGACATGTTTATAATTACCACAGCACTAAGAATACACACAGAAATATACCTCGTTGACTGACGTTCACATGATGGATATTTTATACGACAACATTCAAAACTGAAATTTTATGAGTGCCATAAATAAATATCCATAAGTCTAAAAGCATTCACAAAGAATATGACGACAATGTATCTGGCAACATTCTTTCACAAGCATATACTTTTAGCCACACGAACTTGGGTTTGTAATAATGATAATAAGATGTCTATTTACTCTAGCATAACTACAAATTTTATCAATACAGGAAAAGGAAACCAAGGCATTTAATGATCAAGCTAAAATCTACCACAGACTTGGCGGTGTGTTTTCTATTGCAGTACAACAGGATGTGACGATGAACTCATAAACTGGCGCTTGTTCCAGTAGCTAGTCTCCCCAGTGAATACCTTCATTGCGTGCCTTTCGAAAGTGTATTAGAGATCAGCCTAATGAGTGAACAGTGACAGGAGGATGACAAATGATAAACGATGAATGTCGCTTCACAATTACAAGATGGGCTTGCGCGATGCTCCCATGCGCGAAGTAGCCAAGCGTTATTTTAACAGCTCCAGACTTTCACTGGTGCTGTAAAACTTCGATGTTGTGTTGTAATCAGGAAACAATGAGGTTTCAGAAAAGACTGGTAAATCGTCAACAACGTGTCAATAACACGTTCCAAATCCCGTTGTTTATTGCTTTTCCAGATCAGTGAACCGAAGAGTTTTATAATACAGCTCTTCCCTGCTTCCTGATGTTACACCATGTTCACTGCAGTTAACACCTATTAAAACATAACAAACACATTTTGTATATACATGAAAACGTAAACATATGCATATGCGTATATGTGAACATATGCACATACATGCATTCACAAAAACCATTACATCTAAAAATATGTTTGCATGATTGTACAGTATGCGGGGGTGGGACTAAGCATTTTCAATTTTGAAAAACAAAGGGTTGGTATTTATTTTTCTTTTTAAATTATCATTCTTTATCACGCCTTTTCTCTTTCTTTAAACTCATGCTCAGAAATTCACACAAGGCAGTAATTTTTATTTCTTATTGTTTGCAAATTGATAATAACCACTTGCGCTTTCAGTAACTGTCTGAGGCATTATGATCAGGTCGCAACTGAGTACTGTACTTATTTTCCTCGAGATAATGGCCACTGATGTAAAGGAAAAGCAAAGTCACAGAACGAGAAGTTACTGATAAAAATGAACGAGTAAAGCAGTGAATTAATGACTAAGAAACAACTGATTGACAACAAGAGCATACCCAAGTGCAATATATAAAGATAGAAAGCAAGAGGGGAAAATGTAACGAAAAAAAGACTGAAAATGACAGAAAGTTTACAATTGAACGGCAGCATATTATTATCGAGGGTCCCCAAAACCATGAAGTAGATTAGCAACCCAGGAAAACACGAACATTAGAAGTAAAGACTTTCATATACTCTATTTTGATTAAATACTTTCTGGAGAAACAAAAGAAAGAATAAAGATGTAAAAACCTAAAACAAAAAAACCGGCAAATCTCCGGGAGAGACCCAAACTACATCAGATTTTCTAAAGCAGAATTTTTGCAAATGGGAAAAAACCAGCCGCCTGTGGGAAGAGAGAAGTGGGTGTGACCAGCGCAAAGAGGCAGCGGATAATTTGCTGCTTGGAATGTATTTAATGGCTTCGGATACGATTTTTTTTTTTTAAACATTTCTTTTTCGCCATTTGGGAATTTGGCTTTGTGTGCGTACTATAATTAGTCTGGAAACGTTGAGGAAATGGTTTAAGGTTGCGCTCCTTTGTGTGTGTGTGTGTGGCTCTTATTTATATATGTACAGTATATAAATGTGTGTGTGTGTCTTATAATATATATATATATATATATATATATATATATATATATATATATATATATATATATATATATATATATATACACACACATATAATATACATATGTGTGTGTGTGGGTGTGGGTGTGGGTGTGGGTGTGTGCGTGTGTGTGCGTGGAAGAGTAAGTCGTTATGGTAAAAATCCTTGACACAAATAGCAAAATAAAGCTAAAAACGATTTATATGTGCGTCAGTATAACGATTCTATCATACTGCTTACTGATCACTGGACGCCATATAGAAGGAAAAAAAATAATGAGAGCAGCGAAATAATAATAATAATAATAATAATAATAATAATAATAATAATAATAATAATAATAATAATAATAATAATAATATCACACATCCGACGGTACAACCACTGTAACACAAACAAACAACTGGCACACAACCTTTCTACGTTTAATTTAGGAACATTATCCCTAATGATCACAACCGCAAGTTTAATCATTACGGCAGTAATTACTAATTCTGGACCCAACTTCAACGATGCAAGCCCCATTAACTACACCGGCTACTTACCAGCAAACCCTGGCCCAGTAAACTGACAGACAAATACTATTATTCAATTGTTAAATTGATTTATAATATCTTTTTTCCCGAATTTTTACCACTTACAGATTGAGTAAGTTATACCATATTATCATCATTAATCACGTATCGTCATATCATTAATGACGGCATAATTAAGGGCATCATATGTGACTTAAGTATCTTCTGCGCATGCTTGATGATTAACATCATATGATGGCATAGTATAATGTCAGTAAAGTTTTCATGTATCTTGTGTAAGTAATATCTAAAATAATGTGATTCCCTCACTGATAGTTCAGTCTATGGGACTGTTGTATTTAGCTTTGGCAACCTAAAAAACTTACCTCATTTAATACAAATATGTGATAATATAAATAATTCAGTTTGTAATTAACAGTATAGCACTTCAGCATCACTCGTGCCGTTTAGGCCAATATATGACCATCATGAGAGAATTTAGAGTTTATTCTTATTATAAAATCTTGGAGAATCAAAGTCGTTTTTAGATACCAATAAGTGTTCCTTTTCGTCTCT
>NC_089743.1:71882470-71889970 GCF_040412425.1 Macrobrachium rosenbergii
TCCCCAAAACACTTGAAACTTTTGTTATAATGATTTCTGCTTTGCCATAACAATACATATGTAGCAAAATTTTATTATATGGAATTTCCATATCAAAGACAAAAAATATAACTAGCTCCTTACGGACCTCTGATCATGGAAAAAAGGAGGTGGATTCATTACCTATAATTCAATAATAAAAAATCACTAGCAAGTACACACTAAAATCCATCAGTGACGTTTCAAGTAGTGTTTTCTATGATTCTCCCTAATTGGTACCTTACGTTGTGCAGTGATAGTGGCATACCGAAGATAAATCTCGCTCTACGAAGCAATTTAGCTTACAACAATTACACTCTACTTCCCTTTTCAAGAACGTAAACAATATATCTCCTTTTACCGCATGCACGTCAGCGTATTTATCTTTGAAAAAAGAGCAAACAAACATTCACGCTTGCTGCACACATACGGCTAAGTGTGCATATTCCCCTTGGAATTCCATACACAGCTTTCATGCTTCCAGAATATTCACAAAAAGTCCATTTACCCGACCATCCGTGATTGTTATACACATGCACATAAACGCTACTTGTTACTGGGGTGGCTTCCCTCAATGCTTTCGGCTTGATCAATAGAGAGAGAGAGAGAGAGAGAGAGAGAGAGAGTGGGGTATGTCGTTAGCCACGTCCACCAGAACTCTTGGTCTTCATGTGGTCTGACTTCTGGTTAACCGTCATAAGGCTTTTGGCTATTTTCATCTGGGAGTGTTAATAGTTAATCCTTTTTTCCTAAGTCTTAAGCAGACTTATGAGGTCTTACTTTGAGATGATCTTCGACGGTCTGTCTTTTTGGTCCGCAGCTTGATTGCTGTTCATGTGATCTGTCTTTTGCATGATCTTTACGTGGCGTAGCTGCCAGAGGATTTTCATGAGGGGTACCATCGTTCTCATATTTGCCAAGTAAGCTGATTTTCTGTTGATTGCCTAATGGAGAATTTTCTGAATGACCTTCACGTGGTCTGCCCTTTGTTAAATTACATGTACATGGGGTGACCTATGTAGTTTTCCTGAGATTGCTCCTTGTAATAATAATAATGATTTGCTTTTCGATTAAAAGTCAAGATTCTGATTTTTGCTATGTATTCCGTCTTCTGGTCGGGTTTCTTGTGGTATGCTTCTCAGGCATTGCAGTCATCAGTTATTTGTCCCTTGATTTACATTCGTCATGTAGTAGGTCTTTTAGTTGATAAACAGACACCTTATTAGCTAGGGGTTCAGTTCGTGGTGTTTGATTTTCGGCCAGTCGTTATACGACATTGTGTTCTGGCGCTTGCTCAACACTGACGAGATCAAACTCCGTTTATGGTCTGCATTTTGTGCCGATCTAGTGGAATGGCGATTCAAGTTTGGGAATTCAGTGCAAAGACTATAAGATTTTAACAATTCAGTGCAGACTATAAGCTTTTAACAATTCAGCACAAAGACTATAAGCTTTTAACAATTCAGTACAACGACTGTAAGTTTTTAACAGTTCAGTACAAAGACTATAAGCTTTTAACAATTAATGAATCATTGTTTATTAACAAACTGGTTCCCTTACTGAACACCCACGCCACGTCTACACCTCTATATCTCTCGTGAGCTGTTGACGTGTTTGGCAAGTCCCTCCTCTGCCCCCACACTCACGGTTGGTCCTTATTCATATTTTTAGCCGTGTTTGTTTTATTGTAACTAATATTGTGTATTTCAACATTTGTCACTTAATTCTATTGCACTAATTAGGTATTATTACTTTGTAGCTTGACCTGTTGGTGTGCTTCTCCTGCCTTCATTGTATATATGTTTATATATATGTAAACTATATATACTATATATATATATATATATATATATATATATATAATTATATATATATATATATTATATATATATATATATATATATATATATATATATATATACATACATACATACATACATACGTGTGTGTGTGTGTGCTACCAGAGGGTTCGCTGGCCCTCTCAGACATCAAAAGCCAAATCACGAACTGAACTTATGGCCAGAGGAGCATAAAAGGAACCAGGCACCCCTTTCCCGTTTTCGTTATGCTTCATCGTAGGATAACACAATCATTCCATTAAGACCAAATGCTTAATATGTTGCAGTAGAGATAAAGCTCTGATGCTACCGGGATTTTGGATAAAATGCAGCATATTTCATATTAATCATGTAAATTCCATATTCCTTACAAAGTTTGACAGATTAATTGACTGAAAATTTCTTGCTAATATATCAAGAATGACACAAACATTACTATTACTGTTATTGTTCTTATGGCTGCTATTATCGTTTTTACCTCTGATATTCTTGTTTTCTCTCAAAAGTGCGTCTTTCAATCTAGAATAGCGCAGCACTGTTATTATTATTATTATTATTATTATTATTATTATTATTATTATTATTATTATTATTATTATTATACAGTAAACCATTCAAAATGATACCAACTGGTGTTGCTTTCAATTACAAAAGAGATGCAGCTCTCCATCTTAAAGATGAAACTGGGGCACATTCACCACAACATTACAAGCTTATAAATATGGATAGAAGCCATATTTGTAAGCAAATGCAACAAAGAAACTCCACAGCAGAATGAAATTGGATGTTAGAGGAACAGAAGACCATTTCTGATGATATCTGGCATAATCTAATATAGTTCTTCAAATGACTGTAAGCAGACCAGACTCCTAGTTACTTGAGGAAAACTTACTGTCCTTTTCTTAATTACGGGTTTATCTACTAATGTGCTGCTTATATGATGCAATAATCTACTAATGATTTACAAAACAAGAAAAACCTCTTATGATTTTGTTTTGTGTTAAATCTACATTATGGGGAAAAGGGAAAACCCAAACGTTGACAGTAATAGAAAATTCCAGATAAAAAACCAAAAAATATTTGACATGCGTGTTATGAGGAGAAGCAATACTCATAAAATAAAAGGAATTAAGATAACTAATTTAAAATGTCAAAAAAATAACGGTTCCTACAGTTAAAACCAACCAAAATTCATAGAAAAAACATCATTCTTAACATCACTACAATTAAAGACACAACACAACAACGAACACAGTTTCAAAGTGAGAGGTGAAAACGAGAGGGAGGGTCAAAGTAGTATCAAAGAGATTAGATCGTAGTACCGGAGTACTTTCCCCAAAGAGGGTCACAGGGCTGGGAATCTGAATTCCGGGAGCACCGTATACCAGGATTCCATTCCAGTCGGGATTTCTGTGGTGAGCCTTACGCACATCAGCTTAAGAAGAAGAGAAGGACTTCCTTTCACAGCTTCCTTGGTGACTAGGCCTCACCATCTCAGCCCCTTCCCATTTTTCTCATGTTCCTTAGGCCTACAGCCCTAGGATAGAAAAGAGAATCACGATGCCCGTCCCATCGGCCTTTGCTTAATCAGTTTTGAAAGGTACCTGTCTCCAAGACGAGAATTTTAAATGCTGCCACATAACCTTGGACTGTGTGGCACTTTGATATTAACATACCCCACCCGTCTATGCATTACCCTCCACCCACCTTCGTGCTTTCATACTCCCGAAGTCAAAAGTTCTGAAATGAACCCAATGTCAATAAGACGTGACGACTTTTCACGATAAGGTCAAACTCTCTTGGCCTTTAATAATTGAGGGCCTCTGACCTTCAACGAACGGGTAAGTGCCAGAAAAGTTCTGATAACTTGGGGAAAAAGTAAATATCTAGTATATTTGTCCGTTCGTTTCTATTCCATGTTTAGAGAGAGAGAGAGAGAGAGAGAGAGAGAGAGAGAGAGAGAGAGAGAGAGAGAGAGAGAGAGAGAATGCACAAATATTCAAACTGGTTCTCCATGACCCGAGATGGAAAAGTTGGCGTAATTCATCGGTACACTTTATCATGCTTCTTAGCTCCTCAGGTTGAGAAATATTACTGTTCCGATTTAAGGCGCACGCATCCCATTATGTCATGATGAGAATTCTCTTCTCACTTTGCTTGGTATGTTCCCTTCGCTTCAGAAAGAGAACACTTTCTCCTTTCAAGAAACACGTTTCCTCACATCAAGTAGGGAAGGGAAAAAAGTTACTCATCTCTCCCAGATGAGAATTTTCGTCCTATTCAGGAGGCACGTTTCTCTTTACCTCCAGTTTAAGAGACATACTCATCATCACACCATGATGGGACCTCATCAAACTGGCTTGAGGAGTAAGTGTAACACTACTCTGAGATAAGAAACCATAACTTAATTTCAAAAGGGAGCTTCCTCAACATTTAAGATTAAAAAATAATATCCTTATTTCAGAGGTCGGTTTCTTGCCACTTTACTATGGGAGATCTTTCCCGATTCAACTGACAGTTTTCTCATCAATTCCGGTAACAAATACCTTTTACAGTAATCTGGGATGGTTTTTCATCTCTCTATGATAAATCTTTTCGGAACAAAGGGATACCGTGCCCATTATTTTAAGAAGAAAGTCTTGCTTCAATTTAGGATAGCAGATTTCTTATTCCTTCAAGACGAGGAATCTTGTCTCAATTGAAGGGAAATGTTTTCCAGTAACGGTAATAAATAATCATCTATCTGCACTAATCACGCATGTCAACACTCCTTGTGGTATGTCTTTTCACCCAGCACAGTTTGAACTACTTACTTGTCCTTGGCGAAAATATGTAAACATCGTAGTGTCCAAATCTTCTCATGCTAACTGGTGTCCAAACGGGACATGGAGAAGGTGTTATGGAGACAGCAAAGAATAATAAATTGTAAAAAAGAAGATACAAAACTCTTCCTTCCCTCACGCCAGAGCCGGAAGGCATTGATTGATTACACCGCATCTCCACATGAAAAACGTCTATGCATTGCTGTTCAATGCGGTCGGTTCTGACCTCTTCCTAACTTGCTCTCTACTGAAAAGAGAAAATGAAGGTAATGCGGGTGTGTCACAAGTAAGCAAGATACTGTTTCTCTATTTCTCTCCCTCCTTCTCCCTCTAATTCTCTTACCTCACTTTTCTGCCCTATCAATTCTTAAGTCACTGCCGGGTACTCAAAATATTAGAGACTGACATTTAATTTACAAGAGGACTTGGAGAGGCCGTTTACATGACGTTTGATAATAAAATGTGAAGGCGGGATTTGCAATCATCGTGACATTTACCCCTCTGATTCCTTATACGTAGTAATGCTAATGAATAAATGGGACGGCCATGTATTGATTTCACCCATAACGTGAACTTGATGGAGCATTTCAAATTCTTGAAAAGTATTGTTATTTGACCCTGCAAAAACCTACATTTTCCTTTGAAATCCGAAGACACATCATCTGGCCAATTAACGAGAGAGAGAGGGAGAGAGAGAGAAAAAAAAAGAAAAACAAATAAACAAAACCGAGTATTTACAACGTTTAAAAACCACTCAAGCGATGACCTTTGAAGTCCGTTTAGGTGCAATTCGAAAAGCACCGAATCTCTTTGAAGTCCCGCTTTGAATGAAATGCCTTCTAATCGCAACATGAGAAGGCGTCGAGGAAGGACATAGGAAGTGAAAGAGGATTAAGGAAAGATCCACATCCTCGTCCTTTCTATTGCCTCCTCGCTGAGGGAAGTCCTGCTATCATCGCACAAGCAGCGTTATGCTCGTTGAGTGGGACTGACGAGACAGTTTGGCGTCATGCTCGCTCAAGGGTGTTTTCACTAAAGACCCGCATGCCGCATGTTAGCTCGCTGAAGGGCCCCAACTTAATAACCTCTTTGGCAATGCTCGGTAAGAGGCCTCCTGCAATGGTACAAACGCGCCTCCACCACACAAAAGTTGACTGGTCTGAGATGGCCCTAAAGGAGATGATGCCTTGCGCTCTCCCACCGATGACTGCTAGATGTCTGTCTGTCTGTCATATGTCACGCTATATTAAAGACATCGCACCCCTCTTATGGAGGACTCTTTAAAGGAACGTGGCAATTTATGAAAACAGAACGCCGATATCATCTTATTTCCTTTTGGGAAACAGATAAATTTGCTGGAATCGGGAACCCATAAAATCATACCATTTAACTCAGGGGTAAAGGGAATCACAGAACAAAGCAGCTCTTAAAATTACTGGTTCCTTTCAGAATTTTGAATGGAGAAGCATTGTTTCCCGAGATAGCAAAGAAGTTTCACTAAACCGAAAACGTGAAATGATTTTATTTCTTTCAATTGCAAATCACCCGATGAAAAGGAAACACTCAAGATGTATTTGGCATTTAATTTCATTTGGCTAAAAACTGACATCGAAATATTCAAACAAATATTTGTCTCATCATAACACTTACACATCCCTTCGTGCTCAAGCGCTACCACACACACACACATACAGGTTTACACTGTCTGCTACAAACATTTTATTGGCCACTTTTAAAGATCAATAAAAATGTTATAGTGTTTGATAAAAGCTTTTCTGATCAGTGAACAATTGACTAGATATTTTCTTTTCATACATTTCAAATCTATTCTCTCTTTTACAATTAGAAAGAATAATATATGATATTCAAAGACCTCCACATAAAAATAAATAAAAAAACATACAAAGGAAATAAAAAAAATGGGAGGAAAAACTGCCATTAATTGTACAATTACATTGTTTTCTTGAGAAGGCCGCCGGGACTGGTAACTACATATCCTTCTTTAGCTCAAACCACAACTCACGAAAAGGAAAAAGGTGGGAATGAAAAAGAGGTATGTCACATCCGTCTAGAAAATGGCAGACATGCCTCTTTTAAGAATGAAGGTTATATATATGAAGTGGCATTGATATAAATGAGATCTAATTTAGCCAATCAACTTCACACAGCGTACGCCATACCAAGAGCTAAACAATGTCTTTTGGATGGCAAGCCAAATGATATGCTCGTAATATATGGGGGTCAAATTTTACTTTACATTCAAATTGCCACAAAGAGAAGCAGAAATAAAAGTCATCAGTTATCATCTATAACTTGGAAGATTCACAAAGCACGTATGATCAACGCCAAATACAAAAAAAGCACCACTCATATTTCACTTCAAGTCGTGAAAACCTAACGAGTGAGAGAGGATATTTTCATGCAAATGAGCTCTCTGGAGGCTAAATGGGCAGCGAGTCCTGTGTCGTTTATCTGAAGTCTCTCGGAGGAGAACCTTTACTGACCAAAATATAGATAACTGACTTATATTATTTTCGGTATATTAAACACATTTTAATATACAAACTGAACAAGTATACAAGCAAAACACACACACCCACATTCATGCATATTATATATATATATATATATATATATATATATATATATATATATATATATATATTTTTATATAATATATATATGAATATATATATATATATATATGATATATATATATATATATATATACATACATATATATATATATATATATATATATATATGAGTATATATATATATATATATATATATATATAATGAGTGAGTTGGTTTTGACTGAT
>NC_089743.1:71894970-71904970 GCF_040412425.1 Macrobrachium rosenbergii
CGTGGAGGGGATACTACATAGAGGAATAAAAAATAAAACTAGTCTAAAAAATACAGTCAAACAAACTGTGTTATTCATATGTTGAAAACTTTCATGCTCCATTCCTTTTCAAAAGAGGAGACAAAACGCTCTACCGTTTCTGGCATACGAGGACTTTAACAACTTCACTGGAAATTTGCCCTCCTTCTTCTTAAGGCACGGGATGACCTACAGCCGCCAAGCAATTCTTCTTTAGCCTTATTTAAAAATACAATCAGAAATGACCGCAAAATGAAATGAAATCACCAACTCTCCTGTCTTTTCCGTATCACTGTGAAGCTTTAATTAGAATAATTACGTGCACGGATTCTATTTATAAATTTCTATTTTCACAGACCCAATCACTTCGCCGGTGTACAATGTTAAGCAAAACTGAGTAAATCCTATTGGATGTCACTCCCACCACTCAATGACGTCAGATAATACGTCACAGGCATTCGAACACTGCCGTCTTTAAGCTCTGTGACATTCGGTCAACTCCTTTCACAATCTGAGCTGCAGTATAAATTTACATCGATTATTTCGTTTTGCGAGGAAAGTTTCCATTCATTGGTTCAATATATTCAACATTTGGTGACATACTCAGATGCAGCCGTTAAATCAGGTTTGATTACGTTAAGGGTCGTGTTTCTGAAACACTTAATAAAGTCTGACCATTTTCACATTCTGTCTGTCATGAGAATTACCGTTGCCGCAATAACGACCTCGACTAAAGTAACCTTTCACTGTTCTAAAATTAACAGTTCGTTAAGGGAGAATTGATTTTCATGGTATTGAAAATTACACCTGAAGGCATGACTGTCTGGAACGTAAAAGAAGGTTGCTGAAAATGAGTAAAACCGCTGAATAAGTATATGAGAAAGCGCGTGTGGATTTACATATAAAAAGAGATAAGAACGAAGCTCTTGTGGAGCAACAAAAATTTCATATGCAAATTTTTGTCACATAACGACTGATACAATGGCGAAAAGGAAGCACAAAATGGGAGCAATGAAAAAGACTCATTAAGAGTGAAATTAGTCCGTCACTGACAATTACACTTCAGCCCCTAATTACTCGACTTCAAAGCAAACACAAAAGCTGATTTACAGCATGTGCCATGCTAGAAGTGCTTCTGTGCATATATAAGCATTCAATGGAGAAATAAAACAACGCAAATTAACGTAATTAACAATAATTAATTTAATTTCGTGAGATACACGACAGGAAATGAGATATTTGCCAGAGACGTCCCGTGGTACCAGTTTCAAACGCTTTCGGAATTTAGGCTATATTGACAGCGATGATAGCATAGTTCAAGACCCAATTCATGTTTCATTTAGTACCATGGCATAAATTTTCATTTAAAAACCTTATATTATGAATTATGAAGAGGTCAATTACTACTTTGACAGGAAAAAAATTTTTTTTAGTTTACACATACCTATTTCATGCTCTAAAACAATGCAATGAGGTCATTTCTGTGGAGGTCATTAAGGACGATTTAAAATAAAAGGAAGAAACGCAACATTTGCACAAGAAGCGCAGCTATATTTGGGCAAGTGAATGGCTGCAATGATGAAGAGCAAATATGCAATTTGAACGTGAATGTTACCAGATCTTTTCGAGTTTCACTGGACAGTGTTCGGATCCAGGACCACTTGCCTGTGTCTACTGATAAGTCCCAGATCAAAGACGATCCTAATTTACCAGACAAATAAAAAAGTTGAATTTAGTAATCAGGTGGTTCCATATAATGTATCAGGAATGATGGATGATATAATATATCCCCATATTAATAACTGTGTAGCTAAATCCATGATTCATAATATAATGGCTGATAATTAAATTAAAATACTGTATATTTCTACCAATTTCATTACTAACCAAATAACTACTCCCAAACATAATGGCTTATGTATCATGATGCATGCCTTGTCAATTGGATTCTGGTAGCTGCCAAATCACCCGTTCCAAAATATCGCTATTGCATCCCACAGCCATGTGGGTGCAACAATTCATTGGGACAACAAATAAATCACGTGCTTATACAAGTAAGATATGAGGGCCAAAAATGGTATTTCAATCACAGGATATAATTACACACCCTTACTCTGTCTCTCTCAACAATATTTCATACCATTTTCCACCTGAAATCATCAAATATTACCGAGACCGGTTATAAATAGACTTCATTCCATGAAAACGGCCAACAGAGACATCCTCTGACGTCATCGTGCATTGTGTAACGCTGCACAATACTTCATCAGGGGCTGCGAATTGTTTTAAAGTGAATGACACCGAATCCCCACTTACGAGGGGCGTATGCTTTGCTGTTTCCTGTGACGCATACTGTATAAACTGTATGATGGGAATGAATGTCCTACGAATATTAAACAAACATACATACACACACACATATATATATACACAATTGTCCCCTTACACAGACGCACACACGCATGCATGTGCACACAAACACGCACACACAAACACCCACCCACCCACACACACACACACACACACACACACACACACACACACACATATATATATATATATATATATATATATATATATTGTATATATAAATATACATACATACATACATCTCACTAATTGTCCCTACACAGAAGCACACGATAGGTACACACACACACATATATATATATATATATATATATATATATATATATATATATATATATATATATATATATATATTATACATATATATATATATATATATATATATATATATATATATATATATATATATATATATATGTGTGTGTGTGTGTGTGTGTGTGTGTGTGTGTGGAGGAACAGAAATACAAAAATATAAAAATTTGCAATTTTTATTTCCAGTAGCGAGAGGAAAAAAAAAGACCCAACATTGTTGTTTATAAAACGCTGATGATATCAAAGCTAACTTAATTGTGGATGCGTTCGCGCTGTAAAATATCCCGGCCTCACTCAAGCGTGTAGGGAAAACTCCAGCACACGATCAATAGTTATACCGGCTATTTTTTTTTAAACGAGAAGATAAGCAGCTTAATGTATGAGGAACCTGTGTTTTACCGAGTATCTGGTATAAGAAGATAATGATTTTTTTTTTTCGTGGTAATTAATAGTCATGGGGTACCGAGGAGTATCAGTATTGAAGCAGTGTCAGAGAAAAAGAAAAAACTTTCGAAAATTACAGAACGTGATTTGATGTAATTAGGTATACATTAATTATTTGTAATGACAAAAAATTATTTTGTTTCCATAGTGTTCTTTTAAAGGAAGTATTTAGATACTTGAATTAAGAATATGTTTGCAATTACTAAGGCAAAAGCAAATTTTATTGCTTTTTAAAAAAATATTGTTATATCGGCAGGGAAAATTACTGTTATATCAGCAAAAAAATTGTTATATTACCAAAAAAAAAAATTTTTATATCAGCAAAGAAAATTATTGCTATATCAGCATAAAAATTATTGTTATATCAGCAAAGAAAACTATAGCTATATAAGCAAAGAATATCATTATTATATCAGCAAAGAAAATTATTGTTTATCAGCAAAGGATAATTACTTATATCAGCAAAGAAAATTATTGTTACGTCAGCAACGAAAATCACTGTTATATCAGCAAGGAAAATTATTATTATATCAGCAAAGAAAATTATTGTTATATCAGCAAAAAAAAATTACGTTACATCAGCAAAGAAAATTATTGTTACGCCAGCAAAGAAAATTCTGAATTCAAATTCGTATCAGCATCCAACATTTTTGCCCGTATATTCTTACGGTGGAGCATTGCGGCAATTCCCATCCCCACAGCCGCTGATAAACGTACTCGTAAACATATACCCGACTCTGTTGCAGACGACGAAATCGGTGGTTTTACGTAATACGAGGCAGAGCCTTTACAACACTAAATATCAAGCAGTAAAGGGAACAAAAATATGGCAAAGGGACATTTTTATTCATTCATGGGCTAGTTGTGATGCGTTTGGTAGACTGCCTCCTCTTTGGGCTTTTGCACTGAACTCGATTGGTCACACCCAAGATGAGCTGATGTCGGCTAAGAAAGTGTCGTGTTGGGAAGGGTTTACGTTGCTTCTAGAACCTAGATACTAGTGCTTAATATTCTTGTTGGTAAATGTGTATTTTCATACTCTTTATTTTCTTCGTGTGATATTTTTTACCAATATAAGCGTTGTGTTAGAATACATTTCTTCTTGTCACATCTGCATTCTCTCCTGAAATATCGCTTGATGTTTATTTTTGTAAATGCTATGCCTCGCATTATGTAAAACCACAGGTTTCGTTTTCTGCAACAGAAACGGATAATGTTTACGGGTGAGTTTACCGGCGACTGTGGAGATTGCAAAGGTTGCAATATTCCACGAATTTAAATTCAGAATTTTGCTTGTTTTGCTTTTATCTATTCCTTTATCTCTGGCAACGTCAACATTTTCACTGTCGCAATAAAGAATCATTTTCTAAATGCTTCAGTGATTCCAGTGGGCAAAGGAATAAAACAAGTAAAAAAGGAGCCGAAGTTTCTTCGGCGCACAATCGAGTTTTCTGTACATGCGCTACAGCGTATAATCAAGGCCACCGAAAACAGATCTATCTTTCGGTGGTCTCGGTATAATGCTGTATGAGCCGCGGCCCATTAAACTTTTACCCACGGCCGGTGGTGGCCTATCCTATATCGCTGCCAGACGCACGATTATGGCTAGCTTTAACCTTAAATAAAATAAAAACTACTGAGGCATGATTATGGCTAACTTTAACCTTAAATAAAATAAAAACTACAGCGGCTAAAGGGCTGCAATTTGTTATGTTTGATGATTGGAGAGTGGATGATTAACATAGCAATTTGCAGCCCTCTAGCCTCAGTAGTTTTTAAGATCTGAGGGCGGGACAGAAAAAGTGCGGACAGAATAAAATGCGGACGGACAGACAAAGCCAGCACAATATTTTTTCTTACAGAAACTAAAACTGGTGTAAGAATGAAAGATCGTACTTTTCTATCATTAGCGAGAAACCTTTCTCTTAAATTACGAAAGCCTGCGAGTAATAAGGAAATAATACGAGCTGTGACGTGGGCCTTTCTCTGATTACGAGATCACCTTTTCAAGTGAATAACTATCACAGAACGGACAGTGTCGCCGTCTGTATGTACACTTTACTTTATATAGTCATTGATAAGCCAAAATCAGTCAATACTGCATAGCATTTAATTGACTTAAACGTGCGAACTTTGCAGATTTTATACTTAAAAATCAGATATTAAAGAAAAAACTTGTATATATGTGTATATATATATATATATATATATATATATATATATATATATATATATATATATATATATGTATATATATATATATATTGCTCTTTTTATCTTTTTCGATGAAGTCTTTAAGTTAAGACTAAATGAGTAACTATGAAGGAAATGGCATTCGATGATAGATCGTACCACTTTAAGAAGAGAAAAACCTGATACGCAACTGTAGTGGGAAAATATGCAATGACACGCGATAACAATGCGTTAACAGACGGTCATTAGATACGTATGGACGTAAAAGAACACACAGCTTCGTATATGTACAAATATGTCGATGGATTTCCTCACGACAATTCCATTCTCATTCATTTTTCATCAAATCAATTGGAATTAAGTTTTTGAATATCAAATAAAAAAATGATTAGTAGTCAAGAGCGAACACAATAAATGATCCCATTCACTCAAAGGTCTGTCTACATATGTCTGGAATCTGATTATATGTCTGTAACAACTAAACAGTTTCCTCCCTATTTAGAGATTTATGGTTACCACAGGAGTCGCGAACACTGCAGAAAATCAGAGTAGACCACATACATATAAACGGCAAGTACAAGTAGAATGCATTAAATCGTTAACCTGTTAAAAATCAAAAGAAACTGATGCGACGAAAAGCAGAACATAAACGAGAGAGTATGGCGATCGCACACAGAGGCAGAACAAAAATTATTCGGAAGATAAATCGTTATTAATGTTGTAGGATGAGTGATTGCGAATTGAGAGACGCCTATAAGCTAAGAGGGAAAACAGATATTAAGCAATACTGGGAGAACTTACTGCAAAGGAGACAAATGTATATAAGCAGATATACGTAACGGGATTTGAATACATGGATGTATAATGATTATCAATACGATGATACACGCGTTCGCTAAGCAATAAAAAAAAGGCCTATGCCTTAAGTAGACATGACACATAAAAATAACTCCTAAAGAGACATACTGTAAAACACCAAGTTATTTACTGAAAGCCTAATAAGGAGGCGGTTTCCATTTATCAAAACAGAAAATGACTTTGTGCAATCAGCATAACAAAAGTAAAATAGATTAACAAAACGATATTTCAATGAGGTTCTTTGGAGACCAGGAGGGATATGATAAACTGAATTTATATGTGAAGAGAATGAAATTTCTGCCTCTGAAAAATAATTGAATTCATACCATACCTTCAAACGTGAAAGATCATGAAAAATGTCTCTCCTTGCAAGCATGGTGGGTACTCACCTGAAAAAGAAGGCAGAGATCAGAAACTAAATAAATAACCCACGATTACATATTTATCAGTTATACCATTGATAATATGAAAATAAAAAAAATATGTTAACGACATATAAAATATGCTCTCTCATTTTTCCGGTCTTTCTGTTCCTGTCTCATACATGTTCCCGAGCAGTCTAAGTCCATCTTTCTCTATCTCTCCTTTTCATCAATCCCGAGTCTCTCTCTCTCTCTCAACCACGGGTGGCTGAAGATTAAACGGACGAAACATCCAGTCCTTAATCTTCAGGCCCACTTGGAAGAGAGCCAGAAACTGATGTAGACAAACCAGCCATGGCTGACGGAAGGCATAAATCTGAAGAGACAATTCCAGATAAAATTCTGACGCAGTTCCGTGCATCCGGAACCCAGCCCCTTCCAAGAGAGCTTCATCTGGATTTTTGCTAATTAGGATATTGCTCTTTCTGTGACACCAATTTGACCTTACACCAAGAAGGGCGTAGCTCTTCCCACACGAGGTTAATTAGACTACATAACTTAGGCGTAGGTTATTACACGTGAGCCTCACCTGACCTTAACTAATTAGGATTTTGTTTCTTTTCATGCAAGGTGAATTTGAATTTAACTAATTAAAACTAGGTCTCTTAATAGGACCTTGAGTGATGATTATAAGCTTTACGGTTCTTTCCAAGAGCCTTCATTTAACCTTCAGTAACCTGAATATACCTATTTCAATGTGAACTTAAGCTGACCTTAGGTCATTTAGACTGACTCTCCTACTAGAAATTTGAGTAGACATTAAATACGACCTAATGCTGTCGTAGGAATTTAATCCTAAATATTTCCCAAACAATGTTAATAAAATATTTTCCATGCAAGGTTAATGACCCAGCTATGAATTGTGTACATGGCAGTCAGTCTGCTGCAGTGGGTTGCAACCAAGGTGGAGAGTGCACGAGAGCTACTTCATCCCAAATGACACTGCCTAAAAACTAAAAGATTAGCACTAGAGCACCTTCCCTAAGGCGAAAGGGGTCAGAAACACACACATATATATCTACACACACACAGACACACACACACATATATATATATATATATATATATACTATATATATATATATATATATATATATATATATGTATATATATATATATATATATATATATATATATATATATATGAATTTTTTGTCGCATACACACATTTTTTTGTTCACAAGTATTTAGCACAAGTATCGTTTAGCATCCAATTCACTATACCTCAGGTATAAATTATTCCCGAGATATAGTTATTAACTGAATATTAAATGATATTTGTGGCTTAATATTCGTGAAGACATACATACATATATATATGTATATCTATCTATCTATCTATCTATCTATCTATCTATATATATATATATATATATATATATATATATATATATATATATATATATATAGCAAGAACAGACAACCAATCTTTGGAGCTTCGCACTACTACGACAAACTAATCCCTTCAGAATTTACAGCCTAGTATCCTAATAGTTAAAACGTCCATTTACGACTAAAAGATAAGCGTACTAAAAACTTCCCCATTTCGTCAATCGACTCAGTGATGTTCGGGATTAACTCGGCTTCTACATTAAAAAATAACATAAATGTGGAAGACCACTGACCTTTTCCAGTAACCTGAAGATGGCTACAAGGTCTCAGAGGGGTCCCAATGTCCGCATTTATAATGCAAAGAAAAAGAGATCTTTTTGCTACTCTACTTTTTTGTGTGATTATCTCTCTTCTCTTCTTTCTTTCCTCTTTTCTCTTCTCTTTCTTCTTCTTTCTCTTCTCTCTCTTCTATCTCTCTAGCTTCCAGCCTCTCTCTCTCTATGTACTGTACGGATACCTGGAAACATCTCAAATATACCTAGCATTCTAATGTAAAATCTCTACATGTATGAGAGAGAGAGAGAGAGAGAGAGAGAGAGAGAGAGAGAGAGAGAGAGAGAGAGAGAGAGAGAGAGAGAGAGAGTGTTGCATAACCATCAGCGCAACATTACACATCCAAAAGGGCGGAAAGGTCAGATACCTTGTTTACCTGAGAGAGAGAGAGAGAGAGAGAGAGAGAGAGAGAGAGAGAGAGAGAGAGAGAGAGATTGAACCTGACTTAACCAACAAGAAGCCACAGAAGTGCTAAGGGCAGTGGGTTTCTGTGAATAAGGGTCAGACTTTTTGCAATAATATTATTAAATTTGTCGGATTAAGTACAATTGCATCTTTAATGGATTACTGGAAGTTCTGAAATACGCACTAACATATACAGATCCATTATATATATATATATATATATATATATATATATATATATATATATATATATATATATATATATATATATATATATATATATATATATATATATATATATATATATATACATATATACATATATATAATATATTTACATACATACATATATATATATATTTATATACATACATATATATAATATATACATACTATATATATATATATATATATATATATATATATATATATATATATATATATATATATATATATATATACATATATATAATATATACATACACACACACACACATATTATATATATATATATATAGATATAAACATATTTACATACAATATATATATCAAATTTAACTTTTCAAATAGAATAATGCTAGGGAATAATTGTCAAATTTAAGATCTCCAAATTTCTAAAAAGATTCAATAATTGTCTTAGAGATCTCCAGAGAAAAAGAGAGAGAGAGAGAGAGAGAGAGAGAGAGAGAGAGAGAGAGAGAGAGAGAGAGAGAGAGAGAGTAGGGAATACTGATTCCAATCTCAAGTAAAGTATTATATCTATTATCCATTCCAATACCATTTTATATGAAAAAATCGTAAAGCCTATCAATTTTTGTAGTCATTCTAAGAATGTGAACGCACGGAAACAAAAACATGCACACGAATTTATACAGATAAACATGCGTTTGTTGGAATATGGAACCTCCCATGCAATTACACATTCCATTAATCCTAAAATAACTGTTTCTTTTGAGTACATGACTCATGTAACGTAAGCAAGTGGAGATGAAGGTGCGTAAAAGAAACCTTTGTACTTACGAACTAATATACTCAAAAGTTCTCTTTGTCTCTGTTCTTCTTTGCACAAACATTATATATATATATATATATATATATATATATATATATATATATATATATATATATATATATATATATATATATAATATACTGGTCAATTTTTTTTTTATCTTATTTAAATGTAGTTATCATTTCTTCATACTTTTGGATACGGTTATCACTACAATGCCATAAGATCTAAAAAGTGTGAAGAAATATAAAGGTAAAAACAATGTGGTTTTATATGCATGTATGTGTGTGTATATATGTAT
>NC_089743.1:71919970-71942470 GCF_040412425.1 Macrobrachium rosenbergii
GCTGCTCCTCTAAGTATTGTGACAGTAGCCTGACTGTCTCTTATCTCCCTCTCATTTCTCCCCTTCTTTCCTTTGAAATCCCTAGGCCAACCCTTTATGGTCGGTTCCTTCAACCAATCAGTACCTTCAACCAATATCCCTTTACTTATTATCAGGAGAGAGAGAGAGAGAGAGAGAGAGAGAGAGAGAGAGAGAGAGAGAGAGAGAGAGAGAGAGAGAAGGGGGGGGGGGAATGCTGAAAGAAAAATACTCACAGAAATAATGAACAGGTTAATTTTCCAATTTATTGTCCTATTATTCCGACAGAAAAAGGGAGGAAGAGAAGAGGGTGAGAAAAAAAAAAAAAAAAAAACTTTTACCGGAAGTTTTAAAACGTCCCAAGTTGTTCAGTTTTACCGAAATGGAAGACGGATAACAAAGGGTGAAACTGTTGAAAAATCATCCCAAAACCGTATAAAAATTAATAACCTCAATAACTCAGATTAAGGTAGGAAAAGAATAAGTGTACAAAAAGAGTACACCACAGTATGACCTATGCCTTACAATAGCTTTTGGCTTCTCAAACGAACGATCTCAGACGAAACTGATGGTGAATGTCGGTCGTTCCACAATAAGTAAGTGTATATTATTTAAAATGTGTCATCATCATAAGTGTGGTCTCAATCTGCGACCCATTATTTGCCTATAAATCTATAATCGCAGCAAAGCCTAAGTTTTTACGGTGTGGAATTCGGCTCTGACCTGTTATCAAAAGCATGAAAAATAAACATGTCGTAGTGTCAAACAGCTATTGTACTTCGACCCTCCGTGTAATTAACTCCAATTTTATGAGCCATAGTCGAGTAGAACTTTACGTGATGTTGACATACGTAACGTTAAGTAATCAGTAACCTCATTCATTTCGTCCGTTAATTCTGTGCTAAGGCAAACTATCTAGATGGCAAAGCTTACAAATGAAGACTGACAGAATGAGAACCACCCTTCAAAATGGGCACTACTTATTGTTTCCAAATAATGAAACATTACAAGCGTCCGAAAGCGGCGTTAAAGAGATAAGGGTCTCATGAGTGTAAACGTGACTCTCAACGGTCACATGAAAAGAAACAACACTAAAACGCGCCATAAAAAGGATCAATGGGACATTAAGTGTCCACGGGAAAGGCTGCGAGATTTAAGATAATGGCTGTGGTCAGGTAAAACAAAGGAAGCGGAAACAGTTTCATTAATTTTACTTTTTGAATACGCTCTCAATATTGAATGCAGGACAGATCTTTGTGCCACACACACACACACACATACACACACACACATATATATGTATACGTACACATATACACTTTATACACGCATATATACACACGCACATATATATATATATATATATATATATATATATATATATATATATATACACACACATATGTATATATAGCTATAACCTCAGATAACTCCGCTTTTTAGCTAATAACCTATAGAACTTATAGACCGTGAAGGTATACCTCTTCCGTTTTAAGAATATTGCATCCATAAAACATAAGGTCCCTAGCCATATGCCATTATCCCAACTAAGATGGCCAAGTGTATAACATATTCAGTCTAGAGTAAATGTAATATGTATGTCTGTATACACACACACACGTGTATGTATGTATATATATATATATATATATATATATATATATATATATATATATAATCATATAAATAGTTTAATCTTTTGCTCTGGTTAGCTATATCTGCGAAATATAAATATATATATGTACCAACAAGTTAATTTTTGAAAAAGGGATGAATCCAGAGAAAAAGATCACTATCCACTTTACTCTTCGCGTGCTTAATAAAGAACGAACTGTCTATGCACAAAATTTTGAATAACAGGCGCCTCCTCTACCTACAAGGAGGGTTCATCAGCAGTTCGTTGCCTTCTCCCTGTTCACTGTTCTTTCACTAAAACAGTTCGCGCACTTTATTTATTCCTTGCTTCGTATTTCCTATCGGTTTCACTCCCTGACCGTTCCTGAAAATGACTGACTTCCATTTCTGCCCCTCCCACGCCCAATAACCTATGTCAAATCAGATTATCCTTCTAATCCCGACTCATTTTCCCTTTCAATCACAGTTTCCCCAGCAATCTCACCTGTCAATTTTATTTAGGTCAGCTCCTGTATACCAATATTTAACTTTTTTGTAATCCTTCGGTGATTGTCGTTTCTCACTTTCTGTTCCTCTATTCCACAAATGAGGAATTTGACTGTCATCTTTCGGAGGTAAGTTGAAGCTGCCCTCTGAAAACCCACGCATTTGATTTAAAATATCTTTTGCCAGAGTAAACTTTTTAGTATAGATCTTAAGACTGCAAAAGTCTTCCTAACAAACTAGAATACAATGAAACAGAGAATTTAAGCCAAAGGCCAAGCTCTGAGACCAATGAGGTCATTCGGTGCTGAAACTGAAATTGACGGTAATAAGGTTTGAATAGTGTACCAGGATAAAAACCTCGCAGTTGCATTATGGATCAACCGTTAGCAGTGGGTGAAAGTAAGAAGGAAGAAAGATTATGAACGGAGGTACAGTAAAAGGAATGAAAGGGGTTGCAGCTAGGGAATGAAGGGAAGCTGCAAAGAACCTTAATTAAGTAATGCCTACAGCGCACCACACGAGGTACATTGACAACACTAATCCCCGCCCCATCTACCGTGTCTTAAAAACTAGAGTATTCCCGTCCTAGCCATTCCTACAACAGTGATGTATCTACTTTCTTCTTACTCATATATATACTTGCAGTGCGTCGTCCATTCTTACAAAGTATTGAGAAGTACTCCACCTGCGGCTTAGCACAGTTGGTTAAAATAGCATACCTCCATATGTGCTCAGATTATTTCCCTCTCACTTTCTGTACGAAGATGAAGAAAAGTTCCAAATGGTGAGGGACTGGGCTGACGGACGCCACGAACCTGAACAACAGTACATCAGTGGTAAAGGTAATTACCTTAACACCTCCCCTGCAATGACGCCTTCTTTATCGCAACCCTTAATGACTTCATCCAGGTCATCCTCGCTCTGATCTCCCTCTCCTGAAGGTTCCTCATTGGATGGGTTGGTATCGTTCTCGGCTAGCACTCTGCTGGGCCCGCGTTCGATTCTCCGACCGGCCAATGAAGAATTAGAGAAATTCACTTCTGGTGACAGCAATTCATTTCTCGTTATAATGTGGTTCGGATTCCACAAAAAGCTGTAGGTCCCGTTGCTAGGTAACCAATTGGTTCCTAGCCACGTAAAATAAGTTTAACTAAGGTATACTTAATTTACTCTTTCCAGTCAGCTCTTTCTAACTTCTATATCCATCCTCCTTCTAACCTTTAAATCTATCCTAACTCCGCTTTCCTCAAAACTAACATTTTCTGACTCCTGTACCGATTATATCCGTAATTTCCAAGAGAGAGCTTTTCAACTCCTATAACCACCCTCTCTCTGCTGTGCCAAGAATTCCGAGCAAATAGCTTTCTCAGGTTAAAATACATCTCATTAGTCCCATGTTTAACCCAAGATTCCTTAGCTTTGGAGAGCTTATGGAAATGAAAAAAAGAGGCATTTTCATGTGCATTCAAGCACACTTTAATATAAATCAGTACCTTGTAGTCAGAGTGGCTACGTCCTTGTGAGGAAGAACTGTCAACGTTACTTATAGATCCTATGTACCTGCAGCCGAGCCTTTTTTAATACATAAAACCTACTCCACATATAATTTCTCCCAAAAAGTGGACATTGTGTCTGTATTGTCCAGACGGTTTCGATAGGAACATATTTCCATGAACATAACTGATTTATGAGGAGAATTCTTTCAATAATTATTATAAAACAAGTTTTCCCTCTTTTCAACAATCAAGTACTGGAAAACTTCTGATAATCATATCCCAAGCAGTAATGCTGCCGCGCTACCTCCAGTGTTACAAAATCATGTTTCGGAATTCATTAATACTGAATCTATAAAGGTTAAAAAAAACTTATTTTGTCGTATAATTGCTTAAGGGGTTAGTAATTTTCCTACACACATTAAACATACGCAGAAAAAGGGAGCGGAAGAAGGAACCTAAAAACTGTCTATGATCCTTTAAATAAAATTCCCTAAATTATTGTGCGTGTATATATATATATATATATATATATATATATATAATATATATATATATATATATATATATATATATATATATATATATATATATATATATATATATATATTTACACAAACAAACACACAGACACACACACATATATATATACTTACACAGTAGAAATATACGTCTGCATGTGTTTGCAAGCGCAAACGTATGAGAGAGAGAGAGAGAGAGAGAGAGAGAGAGAGAGAGAGAGAGAGATGGGTGGGTGGAATTGCAAATCCGCCCATATACCTCGTACGAAATAGTTGCACCTACATTTTTGCCATCTCTTTATGCTCGCTGTTATAAGAGGAAGTCGCTCCATCCGAGCTCGCCCACTCGCCGTTATCCTGTCAGCTTCTTTAACACCTCGTTCATCAGGCTTACACTTTCTCTCGCCCCCAATTTCCCGGTGTTTGGAATAATGAAAGACGCCACAAAAGTCGGGGAATAGAAAAAATGGCTGCATTCACCGCCTCCTTTTCCCTCCTCTTCCATATTTCCTGGCAGTATCTCCAACCAACAAATTTTCTCCGGGTTCTCACGCCGCAGTTATTCCCAGTTTACGTTATGGATCCATGATTCTTTCCAAACCCTGTTTCCAGGTCGCGTCGCTGTCAAAATTGAAAACGGCTAGTCTCCGCTCACACCCTTTTCGTTCTCGAGCTCCGCAAAAGATCAAGTTCGCGTTCTTTTATTTCTCCATAAACGTCACGATTCTCTTAAGGATTTTAAGGACTTCACTGAAACAGATTTTTCTACAAGAACTTTATTCTGAACGAAACTTTTCATTTAAGGGACCCCCAAGGAACGGTCTTCATATTCGCCGCTGATAAAAAATGCGAGCTCTATTTGAAAATGTTGACTGAGAATAACTTCTCTCTCTCTCTCTCTCTCTCTCTCTCTCTCTCTCTCTCTCTCTCTCTCTCTCTCTCTCTCTCTCTCCATCGTTGCATTTGCCATTAATAAAACTCATCCCTCTCGTCCTAATCGAATCTGACTTTTCTGTTTGTTCTGGACAGTGCTTGTTGACTTTCCCATCAATCCTTACTCTCATGTTGGGGACATGGATTCGTTCTTGTCATCACAATCCCCGATGTTCGTCTTTAGTTTCGTTTACTTTTATTTCCTTTATTTTTTGGGGAAGTGGCGCTATGGTCTCTCGCTTCGACGCTCACGGTGTGGCACTATTTCACACTAGCCATTGCTCTCTCCTCTCTCTCTTCCCATCTCTCTCTCTTCCTCTCTTCCCACTATATCTCTCGGTCAATACGCTCTCATCCTTATTCCCTGCTCTCTCTCTCTCTCTCTCTCTCTCTCTCTCTCTCTCTCTCTCTCTCTCTCTCTAGTCTTCTGGATGCTCGTCGTCGCTGTGATCTGATAATACAAGCTTAACGGCGTCTCGATGTCCCTCTTAAAGGATGACCCTCATAAATGATTACTTTGTCGAATGCCATCATTCAAGGAAGCATTTTCCCGACATGCATTTCTGTCAGGACGAAAGAGAGAGGTTTGTAAAGACTTGGCAGAACTCGCACTTTCCCTCCACGGAAGTAAACAGAGGCCCAGAGCGAATAAAAACGAGGGCGATTTGGCGCAAGCGTTTGTGCGTGTTCTCCATGGTAAACACGCAGTATGAAAAGCGAAAGATACTTCCTATATCTTCGCTGGATTTTCCAAGTGGGCGTGAGGGATTCCGGGAGATCCTCCACTCCCTCCCCCTTTCCTTCATACGCCAACAACCCCCTCCCAAACGGTCTCCCTACCGTCTGATCCGGCAGAAATGGCCCACTATGAACGCACTTAAGAACTTGAATACAGTACTTATTGCAAGTCCTTCATAAAAGTATTCTTAGTTGTAAGGTAGCAAACGCAGCAGTAATAGTAACTGTTCAGTAGTGTATATATATTCATACATACATATATATATATATATACATTATTAATTATATATATATATATATATATATATATAATATATATATATATAATATATATATATATATATATATATATATATATATATATATATATATATATATATATATATATTTATACAAATACACACACACACATATATAATATACTACACATAATTATTATGTAGATAAAAAGCCGTAAATTTTTCGTCACTGTAGGACCACATTCAAATCTGCAAATCTCTCGCTATGGCCGACAAATAGCACCAAAAATCCCATTTGCACATCAACGGACACCTTTACATGGCCAAATAAAAAAGCAAGCATAAAGGCACCATATTGCGTATAACCAAATTGCTATTCCGGGAGGGACAGAGCTACGAAAGCATTGTCAACCGCGGTGGTGCCACACCCATCCAACTAAAACTGACATGTGGAACACAACTGTCTGATGTCACTTGTTTTCTATTTGAGAGAGAGAGAGAGAGAGAGAGAGAGAGAGAGAGAGAGAGAGAGAGAGAGAGAGAGAGAGAGAGAGAGAGAGAAATAGTACATTACACAATATGAGGTATCAAGATATCACGAAAATGTTATATGCATAGGTAAATATCTGTAGTATACATATATATATTATATATATATATATATATATATATATATATATATATATATATATATATATATACACTACACACACACACATATATATTTATATATATATATATATATATATATATATATATATATATATATATATATATATAGATATATAATGTGTTACTGGACGCAACTACAGAGATGTACTTAATACAGAGTATATATACAAATGTAGGTTGCACCACATAATAACACAGAGAGAGAGAGAGAGAGAGAGAGAGAGAGAGAGAGAGAGAGAGAGAGAGAGAGACTATTGATTCTCTGATGTGAATCCATCCCCTTAATAGAGTTTGAAGCGATAAAACCCACCTCCATATTTTCCTTTCTTCCTGAAACCCATCCGATTTAAAAAAAAAATCCGCAAATGGCAAAAAGGTTCGCGTGCTTTCCATGTATAGCTTCAAAGGGGGAAAAATTAAAAAATGAAAAAAAAAATAGTTCTGAATGGTACCAGTGTTTGGCCTCAGACCTTTACATTTTTTTGCTGAAGGTCGAGTTCAACAGGACCAGCCACCTTAATCTCTGGTGATAAAACCTCAAACCATTTTTCTCTCTGGTTTTTCTTATTTGAAAAGTTTCCATTACGGTTCCTGCAATTTTTAGTACAAACCTGGCGGTACTTCGTTCACATAAAACGTTTCGAATTCGTAAGAGAGGAACAATCTAAATAACGTCATCGTTTTCAAGTTTCAAATGAAGTCTGTGTAGAGCTTATCTAAACACAACCAAATGTCTTTAAACTCATATCTCGTAACATGGCTTTGAAGACTGCAGGTTCTCTTAGGGTCTTGGTGGTTAAATTATTATACAGTTTACTTCCGATGAAGAATATTAATAAATTTCTTAAACTGAAAAGTGAATTCGAGCTAATAAAATGGAACAGATCTGAACTTACCTATGAATCGCCTACAAACTGAGAGCTATTAATATTTCGGAAAGCCTTGGACTTAAAATGATCCAGTCAACATGCCTGATGAAATACCTATCACATTTAAGAAGCTTATGATAAGCGCATGAAATTGGTCTACGCTTTATCTATAAACTGGCATAAGATTTTCTTTTACATATACTGCGAAATGATTAAGTTATAATTAAAAACGTTTTTGAATACGTACATTGCATCTCCTAATTAACTTCAAAATTGCAAATACCAATTATCCAAAAGGCTTGATCACTGTATACAAATTAAGACCGATGTTTCCTAAAATGTTACGTTTCCCAAAAGTTGAACATATAAATCTGTGGAAATTCATTTTAAAACACCATAATAAACAGTAGTTTATTACGTCTATGAATCCGGCTAAAGCCTTTACATCATTTTTAATACCATATCAATAATCCCCATCTTTCAATGCCATTACAGACCACCTGACGCAAAATAATGTTTTAAAAATTCTATCCGACGGCTTTCTGAGATGTGGACATTTTCTTTATGAAAAGGAAAAAGTTATTCTACCTTATCCATACTTTAGGTTACGGCAAAGTTCCTGCTAGGCAATTTCCATTGCGGGTCACGTATCCTTCGACTCTTGGAAGTATCTGAAGCCCTTATTCTGTTCTTTAATTAAATTCTTTAAGAGTCATGAGATTCAGAACACGTATCTCCAATGAGAGAGAGAGAGAAAGAAAATAGGGATTCATAAACGATTAATACCGCCTGAGAGCAATATTCAATAAGTTTTTTTTTTAACATTCTACGATTGTCGTAGTGTCAACATACGCGCACACACACACGCATATATATATATATATATATATATATATATATATATATATATATATATATATATATATATATATATATATATATATATATATATATATATATGTGACATTTAAAGTAGATGAGTAGATGGAGTGTAACAGAACGACAGCTTAAGCTGTTTGAAATGAATTAATATTGCCTGAAATACTTACGCTGACGCCTGAAAATTCCTTACAGTGAATAAATGGAATTAAGTGACTAAAAATTTTCCCCTTGACAAATGAAGCATGTCGTGGGAAATACTTCAATGAATTTAACATTAAAACCATGCAAAGAGCATCGAAATATCCTACAAAATAGTCATTCATTCTTTACTCATTTCTATTGGAATTTCATTTCATATGTGAGACTTGCTAAGTGACAATGTGATATACAATAAAATACTGGAATAAACGTTTTATATTCAATTTTTAATCATTACATTTTGTGCCGTTTAAGTGCTGCAGATGTTTAATAGACGAAAATCTTTAGAGGTTGAGATGGGGAAGATAAAGCATTTCGACCAATATATAAAGACCAGTCGTTTAGTGCTCACCAAACGGCATTCCTCTTTCTAATCGCTTAATCCGTCCGACTCGAAAATTTGCAAATTTACACCCAGGTTGGGACTGTAAATTGCAAATAATGTGTGTGTACACATATATATATATATATATATATATATATATATATATATATATATATATATATACATATATATATATATATATATACATATATATATATATATATATATATATATTATATATATATATATATATATATATATATGTTTATATCACTGAATCCATAGTTGATTTTGTTTGAACACTCAGCACTGAAAAACTAGTACATCAAAACTAACAAAATAAAATAAAGCCACTTCAACCTTCCTTAATTCTCCAAGTTCAATAATTTAAGGTATTCATCTATATATATATATATATATATATATATATATATATATATATATATATATATATATATATATATATATATATATATTATTTGAAACTTACAGTCCCAACCTGGGTTTAAGTTTGCGAATTTTCGAGTCGGACGGATTAAGCCATTTAGAAAGAGTAATGCCGTTTGGTGGACACTAAACGACCGGTCTTTACAAATTGGTCGAAATGCTTTATCTTCCCCAGCTCAACCTCTAAAGATTTTCTGCAATTAAACGTCTGCAGCGCTCGAACAACACAAAATGTAATGATTAAAAATTGAATATAAAACGTTTATTCCATTATTCTATTGTATATCAAATTGTCACTTAGCAAGTCTCACATATGAAATGAAATTCCGAGAGAAATGATAAATTTACTGAGTAAAGAATGAACGACTATTTTGTAGGATATTTAGATGCTCTTTGCATGGTTTTAATGTTAAATTCATTGAAGTATTTCACACGACATGCTTCATTTGTCAAGGGGAAAATTTTTACTGTCGCTTAATTCCATTTATTCACTGTAAGGAATTTTCATAGAGTTTACATATTCAGGCGTCAGCGTAAGTCTTTCAGGCAATATTAATTCATTTCAAACAGCTTAAGCTGTCGTTCTGTTACATTCCATCTATTTTAAATGACATTTCTTTAAACACAGCATTGCTGACTTCACTAAATCAGTTCCTCGGATTCGTCATAATTGATACCTTTGTCATCAAATGACACCTGAAGTATCTTCCCCAAATCATCTTCCCAAAGGAGGTCATTTCCTGTAAAGCGTTTTGCTCAAAACATGTCACTGAATCCATAGTTGATTTTGTTTGAACACTCAGCACTGAAAAACCAGTGCATCAAAAACTAACAACTTAAAAAAAAGCCACTTCAATCTTCCTTAATTCTCCAAGTTCAATAATTTAGGGTATTCATCAATTTAATGAGGTCAGTGCTAACTAAATATTCATCATGAAATCAGCAAGCGACTTACGTACAGAGCAGCATGAAACATTACCACAGAATAATATTAATTAGCAATTCAGTAGCAGAACTGAATGGCACTAATAAAAGATAAACCTACGAACTTGAATGTTAGTATTATTTGCTCAGTTCACACCGCTTTCATGGCAGGCAATTTAGCATCAAACTAAAGACATTACCAAACTATCGACCGTTAATAAAAGCTACAGCCATTGTTCATTCCACCAGTGACAGAGGCTAGAGCGCAGGCAATAATGGAAAGGGTAGGTGAAAAAAATGCAAAGACCAAGCAGTTTCCCAAAGGCCATGGAAAGCAGCGCTGCCAGAACAATTAATCATTTCGCACCATTTCAAAAGGGAATATTCTTACACCCTGAACGAAAGAGGCCATTACGACATGGCTATACTGCAAGCGTTCACTGATACAATTTTCTCTAGTTTCAACAATACTGTGGACGTTTTTGGATACATAAAAACAAAGCGTAACAACATAATTACTGTTAACTACTACAATTGCAAAATTAACAACAATGCCAGGACTGTGGAACAGCCTCCAGAGGATGTTGTGCACTTGCAACTTCAGAAGTTTAAGCGAAGATGCAATGCATTGCTACCCTAATACTATTCTCCTTGCATTTTAATACATTTATTATCTATTTATTAATTTAACTATTTTATTCCTTTTTAAATAAATGAGATCTCTTCTTTCTGTATTTCCCTTTACCTCCTCTTACTTCTTCCTAATGAACGCCACATTCTTTGAAAGCTTGAATTTCAAGTCAATGGCCCCTGTGGGCTTGTTCCATATCAATAGGTTTCATCTTCTGAATAATAATAATAATAATAAATGGTAGGAGGATACTTACCATAATGATCACAGCTGCACATATGAACGATTCTTTAACGTGATGAATGATCATATAAAAACAAAAAATATCACATAACAACCCGCGTGATTTTGAAAAATAAGTTCTAGGGATTATCAGAGCCCATGTCAGTGGTGACAAACCAATATGCATAACTTGAGTAGTTTTCAACGACAAAAACGATAACAAATAAAAGACAAAGGAAAAACTGGAAAATATCGATGAATGACTACCACTGACGCACTGTATAAGAATTATGATTCTAGCAACATACTGAATAAATGGCCAATACAGGAATACACCAACTTAGGCCATACATGTTCAATGTTAACTGAGCCATACCCGAGACTTTTCAAAGAAATAAAATGCATTAGATTTGATGCTCAATTATTTGCAGATGAAAGAAAAAGGGGAAAATTACACTCAGCAACCATAGTTCTCTATGGAATATAAAAGTTCAAAACTAAAAGATTAAACTTGACTTTAAGCATTAACAAAAATGAAAAAAAACAACAAAAACATTTAGATTCCCTACGAAAATGGAACATATAAAATCGTGACCATAAGACTCCCTTCGAAGTAAGAAACGAGAGACCGTAATGATGAAGGCATGTCTCTGATCAGACAGTTATCCGATGCCAGTTGACTTTTCCATTTAATACTCCACTCGGGGGACAAGCAAGGACACGGGTCACTGATCAGGAAAACAAAATCATAATATCGAGCGAGGAAGAAAAAAAGAAAAAAAGAAACCCGACGCGCATGGAACCGTAAGGGAAGACGAGGTGGAAACTGATACGAGGCAAAGAAGCTGCCCTCTTTTTTTTTTATACATTCCCAGCCAGGCAGTGCGATAAGGGAAAAAGACGACAATGATGATGGCAGATGGAAAGGCTTTGCGAAAAGAAGCATGTGAAGGGATAAAAGAAGAAGAGCAAAACTAAGTGAAAGAGTAAATATGTGGAGGGAGGAGAGAGTTGGGAGTGAAGTAGTAGACATTAGAGGCAGAAGAGAAAGTGAATAAAAAGGAGGGTGAATAAGTACGGGAGAGGATAATAGAGCTGTGGGTGTGAGAAGAAGGAAGAGAAACAACTAGGAACTATAAAGGAAAGCGGAAGGATACACTAAAATATCAACATGTAAATTCAGATTTTGGTTTAAATAACCAAAATTAGGCCAGAATAAGATAGGAAACCTTGAGTTGAAAGCTGAATGCAAAAAGTGTTTAAATTTGGTAACGACAGGACTGGATAAATAAATATAACAAGGAAACAGCTACAATAGAAATCTTAAAAAGCCGTTTCAACAATCAAATCTTTCAATCTCTCTCTTTTTATTTCTTAGATAAATAAACAGATATGAAGCTGAATACTTTCAAACTCAAAGATCACATACACATTACTCACTGCTCCCTAGAGAGGGGGGGGGGCTCCAATTGTTAACCTACCGTTCTCAGCATAATAGCCTCACTCCTTTCTCTACCTACTCTGGGGCCAACAAAGGTCAACTAACACCCACGTACCGAATTCATTGTTTAGTTCAAGATAGGCACGAGGGAATTTTCCGGGAAAGGGGGATGCGGACGTGACAGTAGCGTGGAACATTCCTGGACTGTGGGAACAATCTGTAGTTATGGTTTGTGAGTTCACCAAAAGCTTTATTGGAGAAAAGACACACACACACACACACATATATATATACACATAAATATATATATATATATATTTATATATATATATATATATATATATATATATATATATATATATATATATATATTATATATTATATATATATATAATGTGCTTGGAGGTGAGCGCGCACTGAACAGTCAATAAGGGAAGACATAATTTCAAGTCATTGAAGTTGAAAAATAAAAGCTGTCAGTTCCAGTTCCTTCTCCAAACAATGAGCTTAAAGGCTTAGGACGGAGAATAGTTCCCACCAACTTAATGGCTGGTACAGGACCTCAGCTCTCCCCTAACAGGTCATACAGCAAACCTCTGCCAAGAAGCAGTGCCTAATTCAACCTAACCCGCTTTCGACAACCTGCTATCCCGTCACCCCGAGTAATTCCCAGTACAACCAGAAATCCCAATTTTTTCCCCCAAAAGTAGTCCCCAAACCCCAAAGTCCTCCATGGAATAATTCCCAACTCTCCTTCCAACAAACTCTTGAATTATGCGAGAGGAGAAAGACTGTTATCCAATTAGGGTAAAAAGTTGGTAGGAAGCGACTATGAAGTTTATCCCGCGACAGAAAAAATACATTCAAAGGCCGTCTCTCTTTTTCGTGTCAAAATGGTTTCTTTGAGCACAGAAGGTAATGTATTAATATTTTTGTTACATCTTTGTACAATGTAATTAAATATCAGTTAAGCACCTTTTTTCATACTTCTTCATAGAGCCACTTGCTTAGTAAGATTTCGCGTTTTATTTCATTTTTACTTTCTGGGAAATTATAGATTTTATATCGGTGATTGCGTATTCATTTGAAAATTGGGCTACCTCTCTTAAGTTTGTTAGGATAGCGTCGAACAGGAACTTCCATTTTTTCCTTTACCCTAAACGACATTTTATCGTAAGCATAATCAGAATTATCATTCCTTTGCTTGTCATTTGGAAACCGCTGTAAAAGGAAGGGTTCAAAGTGATACTGCTGTGTAATACCTAAACTCCAAGACGAAATATACACAGCGACTGAATCAGGATCCTTACTTGTGCATATTGATTGCCTGGGAAAGCTAAAACGTATTGATATCATAAAAATATCTCATGTACGCTTATGACAGGTTTATACCGAAATAGTTAAATAGACGTACATACACATTAAAAGAATATTAAATTAACGAGCATGTTGGCGCGTGCTACGCGCTGGAACTCGACGCTGCTGTCTCCCCTACCCTCCGTATCCTCTACCTACCCCGTCCCCACCCGGGGCGGACAAACAAGTTTGCAGGAAGATGGTGGAAGTCTACCCTACCCTCCCATTCCCCTACCTAGCCCGCCCCCACCTGGGCGGACAGACCGGTTTGCAGGGAGTGGGTGGCTGTGTCATGTCTCCCTTACTGTCACTCGGGGGAGGACAAACAAGATCCACTCGGATTTTACTATTATTTCAGATATGTTTCTCGGCTTTTAATGTGAAACGTTTGTTTGCACTGAGCTGTGTTTTTCAATTCATAAATCTTACGAAATATGTGTAAAAACCATCTCATGAGCTTTTTACAATTTACTGCTAAGGTAGATCAATCGTCTAATAACAGAAAGCTTCCTTCAATTTCAATATAAATTTCATTTTGTAAAATGCTGAATTTATTTTACCGGAAATAAATCTTATATACACATACTGTACATACATAAGCGCACGCGCATGCACGTGCGCATATATACATACACAAACACACATATATACAGATATATGTTATAATTTATTTTAAGCACACCTTACTATTTTAGTTACCATTTACACAAATGGAATCTACTTACCAAGTATACATTCAGAACAGACTTGAAGCTAAGTATTCCGTAAGAGTTGATAACAACTAACGTAATTCTCCATCTCTTTCAGGTATGTGACGAAGGAAAAGTAACTTGCAGTAAGGTGAAGAGAATATTACCATTTTAGCGTGAAACCAACCATTCTGTCTGAACCTGAGGTAAGGTTTTTTAGTACTTCAGTGTTATGGTAGAGTGCGCTGAAGTCATTCATTCTTAATTTTAAAGTTTTCGATTACCATAATCACTGGTGGGATAAAACGCGGATAGTTTTACATGAAAAGTGTACCGAGCTATAAAAATAATTAAGCAGCAGAATGTTGTAAATGTTTGCAAATATATATTCAAACTATTTCGAGTTAAATCACGAACAAACGGCCAGTTCTTGTACAAATATATGTGTCCTTGCACATACATGTATACTCTGCACGTGTGTTGCCACTTAAGAGTGCCACTTAGAGAGAGAGAGAGAGAGAGAGAGAGAGAGAGAGAGAGAGAGGGACTTAAGTTTCAATAAAATGAGCAAGAACTCAGGTTACGTTTTACGAACTTTCTGAGCGAGGGAACCCTTCGCGGATTTCACCAATACTTGGTAACTTCTTTTCGACGTTTCAATTAAAAAGTTAAATTTCGCCGCAAAAATGTCGTTCTACAGCAATAGGTTTTAGTCCTTTATGCCTGGACAGCTCGCTCTGGAATCTACTTCAACCTATAGGTTTTAGTCCTTTATGGCTGGACAGTTCGCTCTGGAACCTACTTCAACCTATACTGAATATGAATTTTAAAACTCTATGCCAATATACTAAATTATATGAGGTTATTATAGTATAGTTTTATAGCAATCTACTTTACTGCTTAAGTAGGTTCCTGGAGAATGAAAAGCTTCTCAAAGCCATCAACATTTTAGTTTCTGTTCATTATCGCTACTTCACTTGTTTCTAGGAAACAAAATGAACCGGCAATATTAATTAAAACTAAATAAAAATTACTTTCTTTTTTTGTGATAATAATTTATCAAAACAAGGATTTAACTCAAATGAAATAAAACATGAACCAACTTTCAAAAGTCGCTGGAAAGGAGGGGAGAGGGGAAGAGAGGGGGAGAGGGGAGGGAGGGAGGAAGGAGGGGAGGAAGGGAGGGGAGGGGAGGAGGAAGGAGGAAGGGAGGAGTTAGCAAATGGATACAAGATGAGTTCAGCTCATTAATGATCACAATCCTCAAAAGAGCAACTCTTCTAGGAAATGAACGAATGATCTTGAACATTAATTAAATAATTTACAGAACAGCATGATCAAGGCCCTTGATAGCTGAAGGGACGCATGATATTCAAGTTCAAAGACAAGGCACTGGGGTCGAAAGGACCAATCAACTGCAATCTTGGCTGGAAAAGCAGAACAAGCCCAAGGTCCCCAGTAAGGAAAACAGCTCATCACCGAAAAGAACTGAACCAAGGGTGGAAGTCATTGTTAGGTTCCTTCGGGTGATGGAAGCTGCCTTTGTTTCTAAAGGTGGATTTTTTTGACTACCAGATAATTTCTTAAGTGCCCAATGTTCTTTTTCGAAATACCTTTACCATTTCGTATGTATATAATATAAAAGGCAATTACTGTGGTCCACTACAGTGCCCATCGTAACTACACTTTGCAATCTATTAGTTGAAAATTCAATAATAATACTAAGAAGTGGACCACAAACTCCATTTTATCTTACTTTGAAAACAAATGCCTTATGATTAACACGCCAAAAGCAGCACTAAGGTTAAGTCTAATCATACGAACTTCACGAATATATGTGTGTGTGTACACACACATATATATATATATATATATATATATATATATATATATATATATATATATATATAATTATGTTATAGAGAGAGAGAGAGAGAGAGAGAGAGAGAGAGCCTTTCTGCACATTACAAGCACCTACGAAAAGAAAAGTGTATCCTTCACCCGTAAATCACCCATAATAGTCTCACTAACAACAGAGGCCCAGACACAAACCGACTGGGGGAATTTGACCCCGTCCCATGGCTCAGTATTGGACTTGACGTTTGGATGGCGCATTAGCAGAGCACACAACCGTCCATCCGCAGATTATCGGAGGCCGTTCACCTTTGTGATTAAAAGCTAACATAACGAAAAACAGTGAAATATCTCATATATATTTCACGTCATTCCAAACACATTGGAGAGGTGACGTTACAGCCAATATAGAAACGCCATTAATATTGAAATTCCCAGGCCTGCTACATTCTGTACCCATGGGTTGTGTACACTTGACTTGCACGTACGTAAGCATAATGTATGCAGGCAGGACAGTGCAAGCACGTAGGCGGCTACTGATAAACTCGAGTATTTACATACGTACATATTATACATATAGTATATATATATATATATATATATATATATATATATATATATACTATATATATATATATATATATATATAAATATACACATACACACATTTTTACACACACACACACACACACACATATATATATATATATATATATATACATATATATATATATATATATATATATATTTACGTGCACATATTCTGCTTTTATTTGTGTGTGCGTATGTGGAAATAAGCGTGCGTGTGCGTGTGCGTCTGCAAGCATGCATCCACTGCAGAATAATCCCCACACGCATACGTAAACTCAAAATAAGAAATTAACCTCTCACTTGTTTTGAGAATTCTGCGGCGACCTTTGTTTTCCTTCTGCACTCACAGAGTGTAGAACAGGAGAGAGAGAGAGAGAGAGAGGGAGAGGGAGAGAGAGAGATAACGCAAAGAGGCGAGTGAACAGAGGAAACAAAAGAAGAGGCAGGGAGGAAGAGGAAAAGAGGGAGGTGGAGGTAGCCAAAATCGATAGGCCACCCCTCCATAACAGTGGTTCTGTTCTGCTGGCCCTTACTATTAGGCACATGAGGACGAAATATTATGGATCCTTCCTTACTACCGGAATGTCAAGTCCGAAGCCGCACCACCGCCAGCCCTCCACATTTCGCAACTGCCCTCCGGTAAAACCAAAACCGGAATCGTTATTCCCAAATCGTGAAAAACTGGAATCGTCACGAGTAAATTCGTAAAACTTTCATGAAAACTGGAACTTTTACTGATAATTTCATGGAAAACTGGAATCATTATGAGAATCATGAGGAACCGGAATCATCATGGGTTAATTTGTAAAAAAAAAAAGTTAAGTATACCTTAGTTTTACCAGACCACTGAGCTGATCAACAGCTCTCCTAGGAAGCTGGCATTGAGTTAGACTTACTTATTTTACGTGGCTAGGGGCCCGGTGGTTTACTTAGCAGCAGGACCTACAACATTTAGCAGAATCCAGCCACATTATAGCCGAAATGAATTTCTATCATCAGAAATAATTCTCTAACTCTTCATCAACCGGCCGGGGAATTGAAAACATGAATTATTTCATGAAAACTGGAATTGTTACTAATAATTTCAATGAAAACCATATCGCAAATGAATATATGAGAAACTAAAATTGTTAGTGAATTCATGAAAAATCGGATTCATTATTCTTCGTTTCATCACAACTGTGACTATCTTTTATGAATTCATGGAGGACCAGATTGTCCTTACCAGAATCATACTGTTTCATGACTTTTTGGTGGCAAATTCTAGAGCATCTGAAACCCTTGCACAGTCAGATGGTACGCTATGAAAATAAATTACAGTTTTTAGCGTACGGTAGAATTAAGTAATTTCGGATTACTTTTGCACGCTGAAGGATGATTACTAAAAAAAAAAAGGACAAAAGATAAACAAAGTTACAATATAAGAAGAACCTCATGTATATTGTAATATATTTAAACAAATCGAAGTATTTACTATAAAGGAACTGCTTGCTCAATTATGCAGTATATAAAATTATATTAATGTAAACACACACAAAAACATACATGTGTATATATATATGTGTGTGTGTGCACATACACTTCAGTTAAACATACGAAATGTTATTCTTCTTACTGTGTTTAAAGACAATGAAACACACGAAAAAAAAAATCCAAATGAGATGGAAAGAAAAATGATCGATAGAACGGGAGAAAGGAATATTAACTTGCAGGATGAGGAATTTGTAGATGGTTAAAGAAAATAACAAAAATAACATAGGGAAACGGCATAAAGAAACAAAGACCCCCAAGAGCAGTAAAGATAAGAGCATGACTTACAGTATTTGTAACTGTGACACGTAATAATAAAGAGAAATAGAACGACTGGTGACCTAATAAGATAAATGCAATGCCCAAACGAACACTAACTCAGAAAGGAACTGCCAACAAACTTCTCATTAATCCCGACACCCACCGGTCGGAAGTCTATCGCTCTTTCGATCGAGGAAAGCAGCGGAGACGATGGGAGATGTAGGGAGAGGGGACAAGGCGGGGGAAGGGGAGGAGTGCATAAAGAGATTGGCTGGAGAAGAAAAAAGAAATGAAGGAGAGCAACAGCAACGGCACACAAAGAACATTGCAAAGTTAATTTGCAAAAAAATAAAACTAGACACACATACAGTATATATATGTGTGTATATATATATATATATATATGTATATATATATATATATATATATATATATATATAATACACACACACACATATACACATATATATATATATATATATATATATATATATATATATATATATATATATATATCAACACACCCAATCATATATTTCTGATCACGTCAGAGGATCAGACCCAGGTCTCTCAGGTGGAAAGCAAAGGGCATTATCCACTGGAATACAAGTCTAAAAAGAAGTTGGAACCTGAGCAACTGCACCCAAAAGGAATTAAGGCAAGCACTGCTTGTGTGTGTGTGTGTGTGTGTGTGTGTGTAGTGTGTTAGCCGATGACCTCTTCTTTCCCCACAAATTTTGGATGCTTTCACTACAAAGCCTATGATAAAAATGATGAAAAAATTTGAAACTTAATTCCTAACGCCAGTGGTAGGTCCGAATCCTGCAACTGGCATGAATTTCTTCATTTATTACTCTCGGGGCCAAGTAGCAAGGTCAACCTTACTCTGATGTACAGGATGTGTGTTTGAATCCTTCCCAGGGTGTCAAAATTCCTTATTTTTCATCTTAGGCTTTGCAGTGACAAATTATCCACAAAGTGTGAAGAATGAATAAATATATATATATATATATATATATATATATATATATATATATATATATATTATATTATATATATATTTATATTAACTTTATCACTTACACAATTATTTCTGTGCATTAATACAACTACTAACCGGACCTTATTGAAACTGGATGTTATCTGGCGGAATGTTTATTTGAAAAAAGGTTCCAAGCTTCCAGGACTAACAGTCCTCATTTGTCGTGTATAGTCAGAAACATTGTAACCTTTTGTTTTTTTGAATAAAATATCTCACTGGACTTTAATTTCAATATCCCTAGTTAATAATATATATATATATATATATATATATATATATATATATATAAATATATATATATATATATATATATATATATATATATATATATATATATATATATATATATATATATATATATATATCAATATTTACTAATTCAGACGTGGGTTTTATACTCCCAAATATCAGGCACAAATAACCCTTACTATCGAAATCACTTTACCTAGGGAATAGGGAATACTTACATCAAATCGCAATTATTATATATAATCAGGGCACGAACCTTAGCCAACATCAAATCTTTGCACCTTTAAGTAGATCGACGGATGAAAGTGTCTTAAATGCTGAATAAAGAAGTCACTGTCATCCCCTTAACATTCCAAAAAAGCATAAGTCCCAATTTTAGGCAAGGTAAAAGCACTTACCGTATACAATTCCCAATTGGGAATACGGAGGGTTGGAGCACTTTTCATGTGTAATTCCATAAGGGTGTCAGGTATTCCCAGGGTAATGTGAATTCGGTGCCACACGTGATTGTGTGTTGATTATTTCTATATATATATATATATGTGTATGTGTGTGTACGTATATACAGTATGTGCATACACACCCATATATATATATATATATATATATATATATATATATATATATATATATATATAAATACACATATATAATAGACGTGCGTAAACACACACACACACACACACACACACACACACATATATATATATATATATATATATATATATATATATATATATATATATATATATCACCTAAAATCTTGTAAAACCATTAAAACGAAAAACGGTAAGTTATGGAAGAGAGCACAGTAGAAATCATGAAAGCATATGGTAAATTACAGCATTAAAAATACTGAATAATGACAACAAGCAGCTTAAATCAAATTCAAAAGCAAATAAATGTTTATTTTCCGTAATGAATTACGCGTTTTAGTAAAACCATCAAATGTTTGATTGTTAAGACGAAATCATAAAAACATACCTCCTTTTATAAACAAACGCAGATGGAAGAGCCTTCCAACGAAAGTGGAAAACACGGTAGACGAAAATGACGAAAATACCTGGGCAAATGGCCGAAAGCAGAATCCAAATCAAATCAGAGCTCATTGGAGCAACATTTCGTGTTTTCCATCCGGAGAAAATGGCGAACCGAAGAGGCTCGTGAGAAAATGAGGGAAAAGAAGTCTCGGGGAGAGAGAGAGAGAGAGAGAGAGAGAGAAGAGGTTTTGAGTTTGGGTAACTAGAGAGCAAAACAATTGGCAACAGGCATAAAGTCAAGCGCTATATATATATATATATATATATATATATATATATATATATATATATATATATATATATATATATATATATATATATATATATATATGTGTGTGTGTGTGTGTGTGTGTGTATTATTATTATATATAGTATGTATATATATATATATATATATATATATATATATATATATATATATATATATATATATATATATATATATATATATGTACATACACACACACGATACATATATATATAAACCCTTTGTTGGCCGAGTTGGTTGAGCTTCAGACCGTCATTCGATGGAGGCGGAGTTCGATTCCCGCCGCCAGCTGATGAAGAGGTTGAGAGAATTTATTTCTGGTGATAGAAATTCATTTCTCGCTATAGTAATAGTTCAGATTCCACAATAAGCTGGTCCCGTTGCTAAGTAACCAATTGGTTTCTTAGCCCATAAAATAAATCTAATCCTTCCAGGCCCTTCTAGGAGGCTGTTAATCAGCTCCAGTGGTCTAGTAAAACTAAGCTATATTACTTTTTACATACATATATATACAAACATATATATTTATAAATATTTTATATATATATATATATATAAATATTTATAAATATATATATTTATATATATATATATATATATATATATATATATATATATATATATATATATATATATAATATATATTATATATATATATGTGTGTGTATGCACTATATATATATATATATATATATATATATATATATATATATATATATATATATGTATATACACACACAGTATAACATATATATATATATACACACACACACACACCGTAAGAGATACAGGGACACAGAAGATAAACTAAACCAAAATTATATTATCATTCGCCGGGGGAGGGAAAGTTAGGCTAAATATATCAAACTCGTATTACGTTGGAGAGGAATTCTAAAATACATCAAACTCGTGTTACTATTCACCGAGAGACAGAAAGGCGAATAAT
>NC_089743.1:71947470-71954970 GCF_040412425.1 Macrobrachium rosenbergii
ATATATATATATATATATATATATATATATATATATATATATATATATATATATATATATATATATAATATATAATATAATATACAGTATATGCCGTTGTATGCATTGTCAGCAGAGTCTCTGTCAAATTATTTTTTATTAAAACTATATTTAACGAGAAAATAGACAAGATAAAAATATACTATAATATATTATGTAATCATATAATATATATATACAATACAATGTAAATTAGTATAACAGGAACTAAGAATTATACACAGAAACTATTTTACCAAAGAAATAAGTATCATGGATAGAAAGAGACACGGACAGACATATATTAAGGAAATGTACTTCGAAAAACCATAATAATCGTATAAAAAGCATATAAACAGCCTAAAAAATGTGCGAAGCTCTGGCTGCTTCTCAATCTCTACGCTGAATCAATGGGAACGCTTTCTGCATCCAGAGAAATCGAATCCCTCTCTTCAATACCTGTCTCTCCCCACAAACCGGCTACACCCCAGGCCCCTACCATCTGGCTTGGAGACTGGTGGGACGGCTTTAATTCAAGCACCGCCTGTCAGGACACGCATAGAAGAGAGAGAGAGAGAGAGAGCCAGTCCGTGCGTACGTTCGTGTGCGTCTGTAATGCACGACACTCCTCCCATTCTCTTATTCCACCTTCCTCAAATCAATAAAGTTCCTCACTACGGCAGCGCCTGGTGAGGAGTTTCTTCTTCTACCCTGAGGGAGGAGAAAGGGTAGCAAACCAACATCAAACACTCTTTTGCTGCAAAGGTGCCATTTTTTCTCTCTTTTTTTTGCAAGGGAGTATGACCACTTTTTCGCCGCATGGTGACACTTCTTTCAGTGCGGTGGGATTTCCAGTTCGGTCTGAAATAATATTTCTGCTTTCACCATAAAGAGTATAAAAGTAATGTAATATTTCACTAGATCTGTGTGCGTTTACGGCAAAGCATGCAAGATTGTGTTAGTGTGTGTGTGTGTGTGTGTGTGCCCTTAAATACACACACACACACACACACATAAATACACATGTAGCCTACATCAACCGGATAATCTAGTGGGTGAAAACGATCACTTTTCCCCATCTAGGGAATAGGTACAACTCCGACGAAAGACCTACGAAAGACATCTTCAAATGGCCCCGTGGGTCCTATCGTAGGCGGCTGCAATAAACGAAAACTCTCTCCAACTATCCTGACGCACTTTAACATGGTGGGAATTTCACAGAAGCAAGCAACGTTATCGATAATGATCTGATTTCAAACGTTGTTATTTGATTCGGAATCGTTCCAAGAGGGCTTCGTTTACGACCATTACTGATCTTAATTTATTATTTTCAAGTCGACTAACGTTGTCTGTTTTCATTACTACGCTATGAGTTTTAGTTTCTAGCAAAAGACTATTAACCAGCTTGTCTGTCCGTCGCCCTTTTTCTGTCACACACTTTGTCTTTCCCGCCCTCAGATCTCAAAACTACTGAGGCTAGAGGCTGCAAATTGGTATGTTGATCATCCACCCTCAATCATCAAACATACCAAATTGCAGCCCTCTAGCCTCAGTAGTTTTTATTTTATTTAAGGTTAAACTTGGCCATAATCGAGCTTCTGTTAACAATATAGGATAGGCCACCACCGGGCTATGGTTAAAGTTTCATGGGCCGTGGATCATACAGCATTACACAGAGACTACCGAAAGAGAGATCTATTTTCGGTGTCCTTGATGATGCGCTCTAGCGGCTGTACAGAAAACTCTTCGGCGCATTTTTTACTTGTTATGGTTGTTGTTTAGTCGTTTTTACTACCGTTACTTTAACTGGGGAAATAGATACGTGAAGACATTATCTTTGACATTTAGGTTTATAATCTGCAAACTATTTTGTTCATCAGTGGGAGAATCACTCGAGCAATCACTAAAATTAAGACAACAGCTAAACGTGAATCGAAGAAACTTTCTCGCGCAGGCTAATATAAACAATTTTAGTCGAAAATTTTCCAAAGTAAGCAGTTACATTGGATATTGTCCGCTCATGAAAATCAATCATGCTCAGAAACGTTTCTGAATGTAACCTGCCTTAGCAAGGAATCATAACAAAAACATTTAGCAAGCCTATGAACGTTACTCGGAAAAGGAACGTTCTGTTTCAATGAACAATAAAAATAAAAGAAAAATAATCTGTTCAGCTTGACAGATATTTCTTAATTATGTCAGAGCCTCGGTATGAAATTATATTTAATACAATAAAACAGTAATTTCATAGCTTAGAGTACAATTCGCGGACAGATATCGCCTCTTGGTATCGATGGTACTGATTCGGGTCATACACATGACGCGTAAGAAAAAATTCGCTCACATGCAATGTATATGTAAATATTAAATGTAATTAATATGTTGAGAACACTTACCTTCGCTCTCAGTGTTGTTAATTATATAATTATAAATACGACAATATTTGGCTGCTCAGGGCCTTTGCTCTATGGGTACATTTTATTCTCTTTGCGTGATTACTAATATCTTAGTAACAGCGAAGAGGAGACGTAATGTCTCGAGACTATTTATGAATTATATTCCATTACCTGAAATTGGGTTTCTATTGTTTTCTGATACAGAAAGCGCTCCGTTCAAGAGAGTTCGAGATACGACTGTTAATCAAGAAACACTTTCTTGAAATGGGCAAATAGAATTAGGCGTGCAATGAACCCTTAAAAGATAGGCACTTTCGACGGTTGCTTTATCTAAAATTTATTGTACCACTAGCGAAGACATATGCAACTTTACTTAATTAAACGACTTGTTAATATTTGGCGGGATCACACCAGAACGTTTCATATTGAGGTATTCATTTAAAAAAAAAATCAACCAGAGTGCCATCAAATATAGTTTTTAAATACACATGAAAATAATCTATAATAATTCAAAGCAATCTTTCCGTTTCAATATATCTACTTAATTTCCATACTGAAAGAAGTACTAAAAGAAGTAACAATCTTCAAAGCTACCTATTAACAAGAATGTTTCTGCGGACTTAAATTCGGAGTGTATTTAATTTTTACAGATTTATACTGAATGAACACTTGGATTTCAGTACAGAAGCACTGTAACCTACTCAGGTTTCCAAAATGACTTTGGGCTCCGTCAAAAGACACAAGAAAAAATATTTTACATTATACTATTTCATAGTCAAGGACTATTGAGTTCCTTGTTAATTTACGCCTGAAGACCATTATGGTTTCAGCCTGTTTACAGCTGAATAGCACGCAAGAATTTACACCCACAAATCAAACGAATATTTCGAATATCATCAACGGATATGCATTCATTTTTTAATTTATATAATATATGAGTTTTCGTGGAATCGTGTGAAAAGCAAATTAGCGAGTTACGGAATATTACTTTCCATGAGATAAGTCAATAGCAGAATTACATCACATTCAGAAACCGAAGAAGGCATTGGGCGTCATTAGCATTGGGAAATTTACGTACTGAATTCCAATGTAAGATTTTGAATAAAACATCTACTTAGCTATACACGAAATCTATTCCAGGCGCAATTAAAAACATTACTTTTCCTTAACAACATAACATTTTATCAATAAAACGATTTAAGAGAAAACGAGAGTGACAGGGACCAGTGAACACAGACAGCAAGCTAAATGGTAAGACTAATATAATTATTATATAAGTACCATCCACTGAATGACAAAGGCGGAACAAGAATAACAGAGAAGGCAAACTTGAAAAAAAAAAAATTGCCGGCACAGCAGCCAACAAAAAACAGATGTTTTAAGTATAACAAAAAATAAAAAAAAGTGATATTAAGAGATGCCAAAAAGAAATGAGTGAAATAAATTTAAAAAGGAGGTCTGTATATTCCTGTGTTATGTAACATTTCAGTAGACAGCACCACCTAGTCTGTGACCAGCGCGCGGGCGTGGGCAATCATGCGGTGAGAATTCACTGTCCCTTTACGTATATCTCTCTCTTTTACTTATAAATGATTTAAACACGATCTGAATAAAATTTTGAATGACAATGCGAATTAACTACTAAAAAATAAGGCATAAATGCGCGCTCGTGTTTTGCAGGGAATTTCACAAAAAGGTGACCGAGGCATTGTATGTGAGAAATCAGCGGAAAACTGAGTAATTGTACGGAATGGTTTGCATAAAAACTAGACTAATACCAACAGGACTCATTAGAAAACGCCAGAACTTGCTTTCATCTGTTATTCCTTCAGTACACATCACACACCATCGCTTTTATTGAACAAAACCGAAACGGTGCATGTGCTGAACAAAGGAAGCGGTGACTGCAAGGTGCATACGGACGCCAGCCACGCTCTGACACTTTAGCTTTAACTAATTCAAAACCGCTCTACCAGGGACCAGCTCCCAATGCGAGGACACGGCAAAATTCAAATGAATAATGGGCCCAAACACATGCAATAATAGAAAATTAAATATAAATAATTGTATTACAACCGCATTATATATTTATATATATTATTTAAAAGGGAATTTAAAAACTGAAGTAAAACCAATGAAATGTTAAAAAAAATAAATAGCCATTGCATGTTAAATGGCACGGGATATAACACCACTCAAAATATATAGGAAATTATTAATATGATCGATTTATGGACACTGGTTCCGTAATCTGCGGCATTAACGACACAGGATTTGAAGGCTCTCTCTTTCTCTCTGTTCTCCTGTTATGAAAAATGGCGAAATAGACAGGACAAAAGGTACTGCATTCGTCAGGATCAATCTAAACAAAGGGTTTTAGGAACTACAGACAGGCAATGCCGGTACAAGCAAAAATATACAATTTGTTTGAATAGTATGCGCATCTATAACCATCATGTCTCGCTCCTGCCCCCCAAATACACATGCACGCACACACACACACACACACACACACACACACAAACACTCACACACACAAACACACAAATTCAAGTGGCCGTCCATAGCCACTTGTGTGGGATAGATTTTAAGATTTTATTTCTACCGGGTTACAATGAGTTAACTTGGATTGTTTTCGCTAATATGTCCACCTAAAACGATCATTAGTTATAAGTAGCCCGGGTTACAATGAGTTAACTTGGATTGTTTTCGTTAATATGTCCACCTAAAACGATCATTAGTTATAAGTAGGGTCTGAATTGGAAGAAAATACGGCGAGAATAACGAATTACCATTCATGCACACTGAATGTCGATTTGGCTTAACGATCTTCCAAGAAAAAAAAAAGGACTTCACCTTTTATGGACCAGAAAACTCGTCAAAAGTTTTCCTTAATCATTTGACATTTCTTACCAATTATGAAATAGAATTCAGTACAACACTAAAGTTGAAAAAGTAACATTATGAAGAAAATGAACAATAACCGATAATAGAAAATGTAAACTTATTTTCACAAGCATTTTCCAAATAAAATATTCAAAGAACACTGTCCAGCCTCTCGCGAATATATTTCCTAGTTTTTGGTTCACTGAAGTGAAAAAGAAATTGAAAGGTAATCACCCGTTGCAATATTGCTAAACTCAAAACAAAGCATAATAAGCGAGAGAATGTAACCCAATATTTAATTCTGTTCAAGTAAAATAAAATAAATCTCAAAACATACGCGAGAAAATGGTAAGGGAGTAGTGGGAACGGATAACTATTTCATCATCTCAATACACTAGTAGGAATATAGTATATATTTGTTTCTATATGTATATGTATATGTATATGTATTTATTAAATATATAGTATATATATATATATATATATATATATATATATATATATACTATGTATATATAAAATATATATATATAGCATATATATATATATATAATATATATATAATAAATATACATTTATATATAAATATATATTATATACACACATATATGTGTGTGTGTGTGAGTGTGTGCAGCCGTAAACTCTTTCCCCTTTGAAAGGATGTCACTAGAAATGTGGAACATTCAGGTTTTCTGCAAATCTTTTAATGAGATTGAGGGCCCATACTTTTTCTGAACCTGATTTGTACTGATACCCATCAACAATCAAATCAACTGGTGGGTGATAAGCTGGGATTGAACCATGGACCTTGAAACGCAAGTAAAGTGCATTACCAAAGCGGAACTGCACTCTATATATACAGTATATACGGTGTGTGTGTATAATATATATATATATATATATATATATATATATATATATATATATATACATACATACATACATACATACATATATGAGAGAGAGAGAGATAACTAGAATTTTGGCAATAAGGCGGCAAAAGGTAAAAGGTGACCAGATAAAAGGGTGCCCAAGGGAAGTTGCAAAACACCTGCCTAAAAGCGCTCCCAAAGCTACACTGTTGACAGTACCTCTAAAAGAAATATATATGCAAATATATATGCATGCACATGCAAGTCCCCCATAAACTGGGCAGCTGTTGCACATTTTCAAGTATCTTGAAAATGTGTAACAATACCACGACAGTACCCGGTACATATATGTACGTATGTAAGTATGTATGTGTATATATATGTGTGTGTGTGCGTGTGTGTCCAAACTAATAATAGGCGTTGAGTGAGAGTTCCAAAGTCCATGCAAGAAGAGAAAACTGGAACTAACGGACGCAAGGGACTATAATAAGGGTAACAGGAAAAGAGAATGATGGTACAAGGAATGATATGAATGCTGGAAGAATGGAAACAGTATATTCATATAAGCATATGAATACAAATGTAACAGATAACAGACGTAAATAGGACGGAAGAAGAGGCGAGTGAAAAAGTGCGAAGCAAAGAAGGGAGAAGGATGTGAGCACAACAGATTTACAAGCGAAGCTCAGCATCAACAGAGGGTAAAGTTGGATTGTGTGAAAACAATTCCTTGGCAAATATTCTTTATGGAAGTGAAGTGTTGACGTTAAATGCAAATGAAAGAAAAATCTTGAAGATGTATTTTTACATGATGTATGTGTCACAAGAATAAACGGAAATGTGAGAAATGTGGAAAAGCGTAGGTGATAACAGGGTTGACGTACTTGAAAGGATAGCTCAGAGTGTTTTGAAAAGTTAGTCATGTGTAAAGAATGGATGACAATAGGCTTGTGAAAGGTGTATAACATGAAGTGTTAAGAAGAGGGACAGGAAAGCATAGAGCGTTGGGTAGACAGTCTTGGAAGAAGTATTGGAAAATGAATGAATATTTATATTGTAGTTTGTGACGGGGGTTGGGGGGGGGCAATAAGCTGCTAATGATTCTTCTCTTTAGGCAATAAACCACCTAATGCCTTGGAAGTTTTATGCATATTGGGTTCATCCAGGACTCAACAATTTAAATATGAATTTTAAAAGCGAACATATTCAGTGTTCTCTCTCGGTCCTCTCCGTTTTAGGGGAAACATATCGATAAAAATAAATAAAATATATATATATATATATATATATATATATATATATATACATATATATCTATATATGTACAT
>NC_089743.1:71962470-71969970 GCF_040412425.1 Macrobrachium rosenbergii
TCTGCTCTCTTAATTAGAGAAAAATAGTCGTTATGTCGTTAAAGTTAATGGATATGGACGATGTGAAGTGGCAGTTACACAGATTAAAAGTTTCCTCCTTTCTTGTGCTTCCAAAATCACATGATCATTATTTAGCTTTATTGCCCATTGCTGCTCTCTCTTCCGAGTAAAAGTAGTATCACAGTATTAATATACGGATTATAATAAAGAGATTTAAACAAGTAAATCAGGTACGAAAAAAGGATCTAAAGAACTACATTAACATTCCATATATATATACGCTATATACCATTATACAGAATTAAAACATGAAAATAATAATAAGCATATGAGTCTGTGACGTTGAAAAAGAAAATACCTTAAATTTACAAAATGGTCCTCGAAGGCCGAGGTGTCGCTGTGGTCTGTCCCATTACTACCCACCCCCGCCCTTCCCCCCCTTTTGACGAGGCCATTACCATCCGCATTCCCGGCGCCACCCACACGCGCTAATTAGTTTCATTACGCGGGGGGATATGGGAAAATGGAGCATCTAAATGAAAAACAAAACTCTCTTTTTGCCGACCCGTGAACGATGGAGTTTTCTCTTTGCATTTAATGATGGGAGAAATTAAAATCTGTCCTTTTTACCACAAGGAGCATATATTAATATCACAGAATTGCAGTGGATTTTTGTGTTAGGCTTTTAATCTCATTCTACTGATTTTTTCATGGGATGAACTTCCGACATTTCAAAGACAATAATGGAAGATTGGATGATACTATGCTCAGAGATTCCCGACGCCCACGCCAGCATAATCCTCATGTTTATTTCTCCAAGAGTGTCTTCACGCCCACAACATCATTACACGTGTTGCTAAATGGTCAGAGTTACCCTATAAAATTAATCTACCCTGAACACCACTTGGTATCAGAAATTTGAGAAAAATCATCTTCATAACAGAAGCAGATGAGGTAACAAGGAACCAAACAAGGTAAATGGAAAGCAGATAGGGATTTAAGATTTTAAAATGCCTTTAAGAAGGAGATGGTGGATAATACAAAGATAGAAATCGAGAGCTATAAGTTATATCCGTGAATACATAAAGAGAGACAACTTTAATAACATTTGTCCAAGTGACTACATCAACAAGCATAACGCTGAAAACCTTTACTCTAATTGAAGATATCAATCTGTGACATACGTTATATTAGGTTGAGTGAGGATCCCTTTCTTTCTTTATCACTGGCATGTTTTTGTAACTTATGATTTCTTTGTATTGTTTCTGTAGTGAGACAATACAATGGACTGTCCAAATATTCTTCTATTATTTTCATGGGATACCTGAATCCATTACCTGTCCTCCAGATAATTGAGTTTGCCTCTATGACACTGAAATATATATATATATATATATATATATATATATATATATATATATATATATATATATATATATATATATATATGTGTGTGTGTGTGTGTGTGTGTGTGTGTGTGTGGTGTTGTGGTTGAGTCCCGCTTGGGTACTCATTGACAAAAGACATCGAGATAAAACGTAGAGATGAATCAAAATTCGTACAATAATATGACACTAAAGGCTGTTACTAAGTAGAGAATGGAAGTTGGGAAGATGGAGAACATAATCAAACGCAACTCACTCTAACACATTCACGGAGTTTACCATGTAAAAACAAAACAAGATGAAACGAACAGACATTGAAAATAATAAGCACAAAGAAAATCCAACCTCCGAACACCCACCAGAAGGTGCTGACAACAGCCTTCGCCCTGGTTCTCATAAGCATTTTTAGGACCACCATCATCCCACGCATTCGTCTTACGACTCAAAATTCATGCCCACAGCCTCATCTGGGGCACACAGAGCACTCCCAACAGATCTTTATCCGGCCACCGAAAGTTCATCTCGATCCCCGTATCCGTCGCACCCAGCGTCCTTTCCCAGCTCCGCCAATTACACCTTTACGCCCACACATTCCCTTGGGTCGTGTGAGACCCCGCAATTACGCGATTGAAGGATTTTCCAGACTTTCCGAGAAGCGTGAGGCAAAATTGGGATCGGGCTACGGATGTTGAAATAATACTATGAGACGTTAGGTTCCCAACGGCTTTTTGTATTTATATTATTAATATTCATTTTATCTATTATTAAACTTGAGCTCACATGGAGCAAAGCTATTACAATTTTTATATGTATATACATATATATATGTATGTACATATATTATATATAAATATATATATGTATATATATATATATATATATATATCTTCCTGTATATATATACATATATATATATATATATATATATATATATATATATATATATATATAAGAAAATTAAGAGAGTCTAGAAAAATTGTTAGTAGGCATTGCCCATTATGAAGTAATCTTCAGAGTATGGTTATATATATATACATATATATATATATATATATATATATATATATATATATATATATATATATATATATACATTTACATATAACCACTTTACAATGCCTATTGCTAATTTTTCTAGACATAATTCCCCTAACTATAAATTAATCAATTGTTTTGAGGAAAAAGTTTTCCTAACGGTTCTATATCCAATGAGAAATAAAAACACTTTATGTTTCCAATTGAGAAAAAAGGCCACACTTGATCAAAGAGGTACCCTAAAATATCTCAACTCTTTAATTTTTATTAGATAGGTTCAAACAACTCATAGCCATTCCATTACCTTTGTGCATGCACATATGTATACGCGTGTACCAGTACATCGAAGTATACACGTTTCTGTGACAGCAACATTTCCCTTTAGCGGCTACATTCCTATGTGACTGTTTGATACCACATTTGGAAAAAAGCAGTTATCAATAGTTTGCAAGTATGTAAGCACGATTATTAAGTGTCACTGATTTTACAAACAATAAGGAAAAGCGAACAATACCGCTACAATCAACGAATTGCATGAAAAATATTGCGATTAGGGGGAACACTGCAGGAGCTGGTTCAAACAGCGCGTTCTTAGAGGATGGAGAAAAAAAGTGAACTCCGAGGAAAGAAAACATTCTTTGACTTTCAGAGCATTTTTTTCGTTCAAACAACCGTGGTAAGTGTGGGAGGGTTGCCATGGCAACCAAAGCAGTCTTCATCTCCAAGGCATCTTCATTCTGCCCCCATCCAACCCCCTTCTCCTGAATCCCTTGCATTTAAGCACCCACCCCCTTGTCGTCTTTTAACTTCCACTCCTGTTCTGCTGGAATTTTTTTTACGTCATGTATGAGTACGACTGCTAAAAATAATATGCATGAGTAAGAATACTAAAACTAATATATATATTAGTAAGAATACTAAAACTAATATATATGAGTAAGAATTCTCGAAATAAACGTACAAACACCGCTATAAAAATGTAACTCTTCTTTACTGTTTGTCTCATCTATTCTGCTGAAACATAAAATAAAAATTGTTTTTCTCTACTCGGAGCACAGGAGATGGAAAGAAAATAATACGGGAAAAACAGTCTATACAAGGTTCCTGTAAAAGACACTCTAGAACAACAGCCCTTGCAATGCATTCTATTTTAAGATCGTTACCAACTCTTACGTCAGTGTCTAGATCGGCCTCCTTGACTACCAGGTTATTTTTAAACCAGTACACGTTGTCAAGCGCCTCTGAGATATTCCAGTAATCTCAGTGCAAACTCTTTTAGGAAATTCACTAAAGATCTGTGTGTGTGCGTGTTTGTGTTAAAGCAAAGTAATTAATTCACTCTTCTATAACTTGAGAGAGAGAGAGAGAGAGAGAGAGAGAGAGAGAGAGAGAGAGAGGGCGCAATGCGGTATTCGTATTTATTTCCGTAATTACGACTCCATACTCTCAATATCTCTTTACGGTTCCTTTGAAACACATAAACTTTTTGAATCCCTCTAAACGTACAGCTTATTATCATAATTTTTAGACCTTAAATATAAAACTAAAAATATAATACAAGTACTTAGATGATGGTGCTGACAATTCAAAAACTTCCTTCGATACAGACAGAGAAAACTCTTAACCTATTAACGAATATATCGCAAAATATCTTACACTGTAACATCAACTGGGAACAAAATATATATTTCTGTACAATGAATTAGGAATCGTAAAATAGGACAATAAAGTCTAGGGGCATCTCAACCCCGGTTTCAGTTACTTTTACCAAAATTACTTCAATTTTTAGGAACCATATTGGGAAGCGTATCCGGTAACAAATTTCCTTGATTGATATCTGACGCTTTGTAAAGTTCATCACCTGAAAAGTATACCTTTCATCTCATATATACACACACACACACACACACACACACACATATATATATATATATATATATATATATATATATATATATATATATATATATATATATCTATTGAAGTCAATGGCATTTTCTGCAACTACTTTAATAGGAAATGTATAAGAAGAGAAATATGTCCTAATAGCATATACTATATATATATATAATATATATATATATATATATATATATATATATATATATATGTGTGTGTGTGTGTGTGTGTGTGTGTGTGTGTGTGTGTATGTATGTATATATATGCACACACACATATATATACATATATACAGTATATATATACATATACAATCACAATCAAGGTTAATGTTTCTGTTTAAATAAGAACAGATAAAATTATGCAAGTCAGTCTCTGTTATTTTCAGAAAGAAAAGTACAGCTGACAAAAATCGACTGAAATTCTTTTAATAAATATTCTATGCAAATGCACACAAAAAAGGTCTAAATAAATGGGGAGAGAGAGAGAGAGAGAGAGAGAGAGAGAGAGAGAGAGAGAGAGAGAGAGAGAGAGAGAGTAGGTTCTTCCCCGAAGGTTAATATTTAGTAAAGACAGAGATAAAAACTGTATAAATAACTAAAATAAAAAATTCGTGAAAAAATAACCAAGACATTAAATGGTTCCTGAATGAAACCTACGCAGTAGCTATTCATCCTCCAAGTACCATCAACGGATCTCAAAACAGCAGACCACAACAAGGCCGCAAAAAAAAAAAAAAAAAAAAAAAACAAGTTCCTTGCTACGAGATGCCGGCGGAAAACCTCCCCAAGGGACTTACTGCACCACGGCCACTTTCATGGTCCCCCCGGCCATTCCTGAATGGACCATAACGCCAGAACTCACAGGCTGTTATTTTGTACTTAATTTCCAAATTTCCGCCATTAATTCCGGCAGTAATGGGGGGAGGGGGGAGATCCTCTTCCACAACAGGGCAGACTCGCTCCCTCTACTGAGCAACCTTCACATTATGACGTCACAGGGAAGACTATGGTATTTCCCCTGACGTCAGAAATTGGGGTTCGTGAATGTTTCACCACGAGCAGTGACGTCATACCCCAGACTTTACGGAATATAAACTTCAAAGATAAGCTGGCTAAGGAATTCTGGGAAGAAAACTGTTCTTTTCACATGCAACAAAGTTTTAAAAATATAATTACATCTAATTACGAGAGTATGAACTAATATATTGGAGGCTTAGATGAGGTAAAACTTTTCCTCATATACAGGGGGTGAATCTAATATAACAGCGGAAGATTATGAATATCAAATTCAGAGTTACGGCAAAAAGTTTTAATTACAAAAAACTTACGCAGATGTCACGGCTAATTTTGCAAGTTAAGATAAATGAATAATGATGGGTACCAAAAAGCTGCCAATGAATACAGATTCTAAGTGCATTTATGTATGAATGAGTTTTAGTTTTGCCTGAGACTAATTTCCTTTATGCACACACCACACAGTCCACACACATCTATAATGTACAAATATATACATATATATATACATACACACACACACACACACACACACACACATATATATATATATATATATATATATATATATATATATATATAAATATATATTCCACCGCCTACACTCATTTACAAGCAGACACCTACGCAATGATCTGTAGAATAAATATTTCGTCATCCATAAAATGGGTAGTGTAGTAGCTGTGTCTCTAAAAGACTGTATATACACATACACGCAAACACATAAACAATTAAACAAACACACACACAGACACAAACATATATACATACATCCATATATATATAAATGTATACACACACACACACACACACACACACACACACACATATATATATATATATATATATATATATATATATATATATATATATATATATATATATATATATATATATATATATATGAGAACTGCAGATCTTCTGACATGCCAAGGTCAGAATTTTATTCAATTAACTACCAAAGTTTCTTGCAGGCCATTCCTATTCACATTGCATGTATAATATGGATTTTCTCAATTCCTTGTCCTTTGCAAGCATAAAAAGCTACACAGCGGCACAATTGCCTAAAACTATAATAAAAATAGATAAAAATATTGGGACAAAAAAACAACAGTCATATAAATGGTAGCTGTTCTTCGGACGATAATGGAGAATCCCTTCTATGACTTCCTGATTCCCAGTGCCTTGTCAACCTTAAAACCCAGACATCTGGGAAAAATGCGATGATACGGCGCCATCTTTGCATTTCGGGTTCCCATAAAATTTCGGATATCTTCATCCATGGAAGAAGCCCCAGATGGCCTTTTCCACTTTGTGCTTCAATATCTTTTACTAGATAAGCCAGTAAATATAAGAGGTATTTAATGTATTTATTTTTTGCCTCTCAAACGCTTTAAAAAATTCAGAAGTTCTATGGCTTTAATTCTAGTTCAAAAGAACGTGAATGCAGTATAATAAAGATAGCTAGGTTAACAGGGATATATATATATATATATATATATATATATATATATATAATATATATATATATAATGTATATATATACATATATAGTATATTCATATATAATATATATATATATACATATATAAATATTTACATATATATACATATATATATATATTATATATATATATGTATATATATGTATATATACTTTATATATGTATATACTGTATATATTATATATCAATATACATTATATATATATATATCCCTGTTAACTCCATCTATCTTTTATTTTGTCTACGTTCCTTTGAACTTGAATTAAAGTCATAGAACTTCTAAATTTTTTAAAGCGTTTGAGAGGCAAAAAATGAATATATTAAATACTTCACGCAAAACAGAAAAGCAATATTAGACAGAATACAAGAAGAAAATATATCAATATAAGGTAACGCCGAGAGCGCGCAAGGACAGAACAGCACCTCGAGTTAATGCAAAACTTCCTCTCTCCTTTGCTACTCCTAAACATTTGTTTGGTAATGTTTACCTGCCTTAGCTTCAGGCGCAATGCAGTATCATGCAACCGTTTACCTTACATTCAGGAAAGCCCCCCGCCCCCTCACCTAACTACCTACCCACAAACACATACACACACGCACACACACACACACACACACACACACGCCAAGCATGACCTGCCATTAGGCTTCCTTTACGAC
>NC_089743.1:71979970-71987470 GCF_040412425.1 Macrobrachium rosenbergii
TATTCTGGTTACAAAAATTACATATAAATTTCAGTGCTTTGAATAATTTCTGAGCTACATCAGACATCAGAATTCCAGTGACTTAAAGTGCTGTACTTCAGTATATTAGTCACAAAACTTTGATTCTTGTAAAGGATATTACCTTTGATTACAGGAAGTACAGTATGAATGAAATTTATAATGTATATATGAATGTTATGTACTTTATAAAGAAATTTAGCATCTAAAGTTAGGTGAAAGGTAAAAAAAAAAAAAAGACAGTACCTTCTCTCTGATACGCAACACCAATGAAAATTTCATTTTACTATGCAAGACTTTTGAAATAAACAAAGAAGCTTTAGGAAATAAACGAGTACCTTAAATAAAATAGCTAGAATCTACACAATATTTCAGAATTAAAAACGATTAAAGAAAAAAGATAATTAAAAAAAAAAAAATGAATAATTGGAAGAACTTATGCCCAACCCAATGAGGGCTAGCAAGGGCTCATGACAGAACCTACTGACATACCGAGGGAAATCTGTTGTAAACACCCTGTCCACTCCAAGTGAAATCACTTATCTGTGACTGATTTGCACTGCTTGCGTGTGTGTGTGTGTGCGTGTGTTTGTTGCACCACTGTCGGCACCACACTCGCCTTTTTTTGGCACCATTTTAATTTCCGCGTTCCTTTTCAATTGCATTTAGTCAACAGTACCAAGGGACCCGGTAAGTTTCCCCCTTTTATTTGGATATGGTTTGCTGTGTTTCTGTGTCATGGATTACTAGTAAAGGTTATTTAAAAGGATGAACATGAAAATGGTATGAGGTCCAAAAGAAACAGACGCTTTAGTTTAAGGAAGATTCTAAATATTGGCCTTCATGATATAAGGTACCAATTCGTTCCGGGCAATGCTTCAGATAAGCCATCTGGACCATAGCCCAAAGACCCGTCGTTAGTGAAATAAAATGTCCTATTCAAATCTACGTTATAATTCTGGCAAATCCCTTAAAGCACACCCCCATTAATTAAGCCTGAAGGTGATGATTCATTAACATTGAGAATTCATTATTTTCCATGTTTCTTTTGGTACTTACTGTGTGTGCGTGTGTATACATAATTACACACGCACACGTTTTTTATAATCTCTATATCAATACAGAAGTTACTTTTATTTATAAAAAATAAAAAAAAATAATTTAGGTTTGAAATTAGGATTCTTTCAAATCATTTTTTTCTTCTATTTAGAACCTTTCTGCAATCCTAATCCTACCTATGATCAACTCATAAAATTTGATTAAATTTGTCTTTTTTCAATGCAGTTAATTTTAATTTTGTCTGCTTTTTCAAAAGCACCAAGTAGTAGTTTCTCTTCAATTGTCACTATTATTTGGTTTTTAGTCTATTTGCAAATATCTTTCAAGTCATTAGTAGTTTTCACTCATTTATTTTGTAATATGATGTGTATATATATATTTTCATATACCGTACGTCTGTATCTCTTTTTCACATAAAAGGTAATTTTTTGATTGGCCATCAGTAGCTTTTATTTATTTTTTCCTGTTTATTTACTTAATTTTTACTTCTAATGATGCCATTAAACATCAATAGTCCTTTTAATCTCTTTTGTTTTGTGTCAACAAAAAAAATTTTTTTTCTTTTGTTCAATCCTTAGTAATTCAAAGCAAACGACGTATGGTTTATGAAGCGTGAACGCATAATGTCTCCAATTATCCAAAAATAAAATAAACTGTTCTTAAATTTCTCCACAATGTCACCTCAATAGAACTAGACACGGTAGAAACGGTAGAACCTTCGTTGAGTCCTACCGAAGCCGGTGAGTAGAACCAGAGATATTTCCATATTCAGGAGAAAAGTGTGGTCTTGTTGTGTGTATTCTAGGCCTGAGCAGCTTGCTAAACTCTCAGATCGCTAATCTATTCGTATTCTAAATGCACACTTGAGTACTCTATTTTTTTCTCATAATTCAGTGTCCCTTTTTCCAATTCTCAAATATGATCGAGCATGAAAAGACATTCATCTATTTATACATATAATAATTTTCCCAGTTCCCTTTTTTGTCACAGATAAAATGTTGACTCTTATCTGGAGCATTTCTGAAAGATCCGGCAAATCCAACGACTCAAGTGTCATTTTAGAATAAGCCAGTGTAATATTCCGAGAAAGAAATCAGGAAGTTTGTCATACCGGAGGAGAGTTACGAATACAATTTGTCAAACCAGAAGTCGAGAGAGAAAAAGGATTGAAACATTCGATTTAGAAAGCATAATTAATTCTCAGTCTTCTAGTTCTCTTTTCGTTTTACATGGTTCGCCTAAATATGTGGTTACAATGCAGTCACACAGTTCTGTTGACACAGACTTTTAAATTACGATCAGTACCAATGGAATTCATAAATTGTAGCAGTAACACCACTGTTACAGAGATTCTTTAAGGAACGCTGCATATTAATCTTGAAGAAAATTATATTGGAGAAAACCTTGCAGAAAAAAGTTGGAAATAACATTTATAAAAGTTTTGAAATTAAAATGTGAATTAGCCATTACGGAAACGAAAAATGCGTAAGTAAAATCAGTAAAGGTAAAGAAAACGAGCAAATGAAACTGAACTTTCCTTTTTATTAGAAAAAAAAAAATAAGCGAGCCAAAGAGAATTATGAAGACGAACCTTTCATTAACGAAGTAACTATTGAAAAATGTTACTGCAGACGGCAAAAGGAAGACTTGAAGGAATTGATATTTATGCTGTAGATTACTCGCGGGGCATGTGCTTTCAAATAAAATTTCATATTCTTCTTCAGAAACAAATTAAACGATTCTTCACTGACGCACAAGTAATTTTTCAAATCTGTAATATAAAACAAAACAGCTACACCTAACCTGAAAAGATGATGCAAATATGATGAGAATTGACTTCCGGTATGGCAATTTCTTCCTGTTTCACCGTAAAGGAAAACGAGGTAAAAAAAAAAAAGCTGCAGTATCATTCTTAACGTTAATGCTTTATCCCTTAATGTCTATTAACACTTGATGCTAAAACATAACTGTATGCAAAGACGTCATAATCCATCGGTAATTATTTTAAAGGATCACTCAGTTGTTTAGAGGTAAAATTCGAAATAGCCTATCTATGCTGAAATATATATTATTTAAAAAGTGAATCAAACACATGGCTATGAGATTCATTTGTTATAAAGAAAATATAACGGTGATGAATTTTTATAGATGTGAAGCCTCTAAATACGGAATCGTTTCCATTTTATTTATGCTGATATTCTTTGATTATTATCGCATGCTTTTTACATCCATTTATTTACTGCACCTTTACTACATAGTTCTTTATCCCAAATGTGTTTACCATTATCTTTACATATCACAATGGTTTTGTTGTTTCTTCTATTCTCATTTCAAATTCGCTTCATGCTAAATCCTTCAACATTTTTTGAAATCTTTTCTACTCTGTGTTCATGCAAATCTATTTGTTCAGTAATAATGGTGAAGAGTTGCACAAGAGGTTTTGTGAATAGGGACAAAAGTTTGTCACACATTCTAATCAAAGTACTTTACTTTGGCTAAAGGAAATTCTGAATATTAAGTGACCCCAAAACATGGGGGCCTTTCTTTTTAACCGCTTGAAAGGAAAGCAATTTTCAATGAAATGCTTTTCACTGACCCCATTGCCCGGAAGGTCTCTGAATGATTTCAAAAGCGTGAGTGATTCCATAAAAAACTAATTTCAAATGCACCCAAAGCGGGAAGCGTTCCCATTAATAGGTTGCATTAAACTGGCTCAAAATTAATCGGGGTTTTCATTTTATCTGAATTGAAAGAGCAGGTTTTCATTCACAGAACGATTTTCAATGACCCAAAATACAGGAATGCTTCTTATTCAACCGCAATCTTTACTTAAGTAACGAAAACAATCTTGCAAAAGCTCCAGCCACCAAAAACGACAACGGGTTATTTTCGTGCAGGTAATGGGTATAAAGGCCAAAGTTGATAAAAATACTGAAAAACGTTTGCATTTCTAAAGGAAGCTTCCATTCTGTAACCAGTTATTAAACGGTCTCGAGGAAAAATTGGCGCTTCGAAGGACGTATTATCTTTTACAGCATTTATATGTATGTATATATATATATATATATATATATATATATATATATATATATATATATATATATATATATATATATATATACGTAAATAATTGTAGGATTAATGGTAATTCTCACAGTCTCGACATGATCGGTAATTGGGTCCTCTGGCTATTCAGAATTTCCAATGTTAGCCATTACTACAGCATGGTTCTGAGTTGATGTAATCGTATATTTAAGGAGCACTGCAGCATATATAATTAATTCTGCATGACGGCCATTCTGCAGTTGCAATGATTACTGTGAATGAAGTATTTATATCTATCTGAAAAACGTTAAAAGAGAAAAGGCTATTGATGAAATAAATTTTGATTTCGCCAAATTATACCCCAACCTTTGACGAAGTACAGTGAGCAAATTTAATTAAAAAAAATCTTCTCAATAAATTGCTTTTGATAAAAAGGTACATAATGTTATAATAGTAAAAGACTGACGACCACTAAATTTTGAAACACTTTAACGTAACCTGGGGTTTTTAATCGATTTACTAGTTACATTTGAAGTGAAAGAGGAAAAAATATAACACTTGATTTCACCAACATTTTCTAAGCTATCTATTTTCTTGCACTTATGCAAACCTATAAAACAATTTTCAGAAGCTTACTATTTCTCAAGACTTCTTATTACAGTATATCCTATTTCTCATTTATTTGTTACTTGGGTGTGTGCATGTATTATGGAAAGTAAGTCCCTAAATAATGTCAAAAAAAGGTGTTTCAATTTATTTTCTAACAATCAATTACTTGCCTATTCTTATTTGATGTTAATTATCCTTAAAAGAACGTCAGTCCAGGTAGCCTTCACAGACATCAGTTACCACTTATGGGACCTTTGCTTCAATCCTACCCAAACGTGACTGCTTGTATGTTGAAATATCTTATGCTAATCGGAAAATGGTTTTTCAGATCTTACTCATATGTCATTGCTGTTTGATAGATGGCAACAATTCGACACAAAATTCTTGCAGCCTACAATTTACTGAAAATACAATATTTCCTGTTCAGTGTCTAAAGCAAATCATGGAAGAATCGTTTCTTGTATTTTACTTCCATACAATAGATCTTGAATACTCTGTTAATTACCTAGACTTCTCAAGATCCTCAAAAAATAGCCTGCGAATTATCAAAAATTCTTAAGAGCCTCAAAAAATAAATGAATAAATAAATATTTCTTGCTAGCCATATTTGAACCACATGACAAACACAGGTCCAACCACAGGTTAATTATGTAGACCAAACGTTTTGTGTCACTGTTCTGCAGGGAAAGATTACCACTTATGAAAAGGCTCAGAAAATATTACCGCTAGTACTTGAGTCTTGCGAAGTATTCCATGTTTTAATGAATAAATCTGAGGACAAATAATTAGACTCCAGGGCTTAGGAAATTCAGGGAAGCAGTTATCACCAGCGGATAGGGATTAGGTAAGGCAACTATCGACAACCAGATAGTATCAAAGGACACTGATATGGAAGGTGAACAAATTATAAAACTGAAACTGAACTCTACTCTACAAAGAATGTTCTATAACTAGCACTTGAAAACTGAAGACACCGAAATTTTGGGGCTAACCGAGTCATACTGTGCTGCAGACCAAGGAATATTACTGGTGAAATTTAATTCTATAGAGTTTTGAAAGTGCCCTGGGTCAAAGATATGGAAGGGGACAGTTACTAAAAATACCGAAAAATAAACTGCTTCCTAAATAATAAGCATCTAAGATTTAAATACCTTGCTGGTGTTAGAAATTTTATTTGTATAGTCAATTGAGTAATATACGACCAGCTTTATGTTGAGAAGATAACTGTCTTTGGGAATGAAGAACATGAAGCTATTAGAGTTTTGAAAACCAAAAGACATTCCTTAGAACAACTGTGTTTTGTTGATAAACATTAAGGGATGATATGAAAGAAGGAAAAGGCAGTTGATTTTTTAAAATGAGTGTTCAAATAATAGGAGAAGATCTGAGTAAAAAAGACTGGGGCTTAAAAAGTGCTGTATAAAATGGACTTTAAAAGCAATTATTTAAAATATAGCATCTATAGAAATCATAGATTAATTAGACTACTGTTCTCCTCAAGGACTGGATAATGACTACAAATGTAAAAGGCCAGCAAGAACTGAATTAAAAAAAAAAAAAAGTACTTCTCAAAACGGTGTGAATAGGCAGAAGGCAAATAACCAAAATGTTCAACTTACTTAAAAATTATACTAAATTAGACAAATCAGAATGCAAATGTTTGGTCCGTCACATTATCAAAATATAGACAATGGAGGCTTTATAGTGTGGTTTGAACCTATATGGTATTGAAAATTATTTGAAGTCTTAATTGATTTATTATAATTTTTTTATATATTCATATGCCATACGTCTGTATTCAATAAAGCACTTATTCTACTATCAAAGGAAATCATCTTCATTTTTAATACAACATTATGAATGGAATGTGTCAATTCAGTAAATAATTCGGCAACAATATTACAAGCAGGCAGTGAATTCTGATAATCTTACAGTGTCATTTTGAAAACGGACGTATGGTTTATGACTTGCATATATCTATGAAAGTACCCAAAAGTAAAATAAAATTTTTCTGCAATTTCATCTCAATAGAAATAAAAACGGTAGAACCGACGATGGGTATTACTGAGGCTGGTGAGTAGATTAAGATTATATGATTCCATATCTATATATATATATATATATATATATATACTGTATATATATATATATATTATATATATAATATATATATATATATAATATATATATATATATATACATATATATAATATATATATAATATTATATATATATATATATATATATATATATATATATATATATATATATATATATATATATATATATATATATATATTATATAAACATTCAAAACACAGCAAAGTGTGATTTGTTGTATGGCTAATCCTATAGACGCTCATGTGTATCTTAGGCCTGGGTAGCTTGCTATAACTCAGAACGCTACATCATTATTCTAAATGCACACTTGAGCGATGTTTCTTGATAATTCAATCTTAGATTATCCCTTTTCCAAATCATAGATGATAATTAGCATGACACTGTTTTTCATACTGGTATGTTTATTCCCTTTTGGCACAGATACAATTCGACACTTATCTGGTTGAATTACGAAATGAAAATATGCTATTTCATTACTCAAGTGTCATTTTAAGATAGGTCAATTATAGTGTTAGTAAAGAAGGCATCAGGAATTGTCATACTGGAAAAGACGGAGCTGCCATTTATTGTGTACCTTCAGAAAAAAATAATGCATTTTTATGAAAAATAGCAAAACACCTGAACAGAGACAAGAAAATTAGAAAAAAA
>NC_089743.1:71992470-72002470 GCF_040412425.1 Macrobrachium rosenbergii
TAATAATAATAATAATAATGCCGCTGAATGTAAAGTAAACCAGGCACTCGGGAATCAATAGCTCCCTTATGGGAAGAAACCTAACGGCATTAAATCCAATTGGCTCTTGGATACTGGGGAAGGAGCAACAATATATCAAGAGCAATATATCAGGAGAGCAACCTCAATATTGGCTGGGAGCCATATTGCTTCGCCATGATTACACGTCAAGAGACTCTAAAGACAGTAGTGGGGGTCCTCACAGAAGAAGAGTTCCTTGTCCAAAAAGGTCCCACCCCTCCCTCCCTCCCTTCCCTCTTTTTCTATCTTTCTCTCCCTTCTTCAAATTACTCATAGGTCTTCATCTATCCTCCTCTATTAACTTTTCATTACCTTCTGAAAAGCTTTTTTATTATTATCATTCTTTAGGATCTTCAAGCAATTTCAGTCTACACTATTCAGTTGCTCATATTTTACCGCTCTGGTTGACTGATGTAATTGCCAAAGCTGTCATCCCAAATTAACTTCACCAAAGGAGTGTAGTTTAATTACACTTCATAACAGAGACAGGTTTTATTTTTTTTTTTTTAAAAGTATAAATAATGCCAGTTTATTACAAATGAGAGACATACTAAAAACAAACCTGAAATTACAATAATACATGCATCTTTACTAAACATGAGCGATATGAAATATCACCAGAAATGAGCTTGTTTATTCAGCCGAACAGCCAGTAAGTAAAGAAAACTGCTTCAGGATTTTGGAGGAAATAAAAACCGTAATCGACTATAATGACATCAGTCTCAAGCAGCTTTAATAAGATCGAGAAGCGAGTGGGTCTCTCCATCTATATTTTTCTGCACTACTGAATTTGTTCTCTCTCTCTCTCTCTCTCTCTCTCTCTCTCTCTCTCTTATGCCCCTGGGCTAGTGGATTCATCTCACTCCTCTTAGAATAGAAAAGGCTTCAAACTGGGCTTTCATCAACCCCCGCCCCCAGTTATACATGTGCCGAGGACCTATCACAATCTTCTCTTCGGTCGGGACTAAAGCAGCTGACATCTCCAATATTAATGTGGAAATATCTTTTATATGATTTGCGTATGAGGAGTTCTTAATTCAATGGGCTTTTTTTTGACTAACTGTATACACATCTACAGTATATGTAGCACTTCAAAAATTCAAAGGAGGGAAGTACAAAGGGAATCCATGCCTCTCCTAATCAAATTTACCGCCAAGAAGGAGGAGGCCTAATAAAGGTTAATGGACTAAATGCCCAAGTTGGTGCGTACCACACATTTCTAGCATCTCTTTAGCAATTAGCTAATTAGCTTATCACAACGTGATTCGGAGAGAAGACAAAAGTTTCTCTTCGTTCGTGCGGAAAAGTCAAAAGCAACTTATTGATTCATTCAAGTACAGTCTCCACAATAACACAAGGTGTCTTGAAAAAAAAATATATACTGTATATACAGTATATATATATATATATATATATATATATATATATATATATTAAAAAGTCAGCTATCTACATTACATTTGCTTGCATTAATTATCCCCGAACTTCACTGGAATAATGAATATCAGTTAATATATTCAGAGACAATGTCGTCCTTGAATTTGGTAATTTAATTATAAAGCTGCTTAAAGTATCATGATAATACAAAATTCGAACAGAAGTAAAAACACGCTGTATTTACATATTATCATTATTACTATTATTCAAAATGAAAAAAGTTCATGCTAAACAAACGTTAAAGAGCATAAAATAGCAATACAAACACTATAATTAAGACAATGACGATTTAAAGAATCATTTAAACTCCTTTTCAAAGTTCGAGCATCGCCATCAACAGTACTTCCAGAAAAGCCACTCCACATATCGACACCAAAAGGGAGTGAAGATTGTTAGTAACGAGTACTCTGGAAGCAAGGCACCCGGCGGTCTGCAAAGCGAGTAGAACGTACTAAATCTTGGAACTAAGTCGGGAAAACACTAATTGAAGCTAATGAAAAAGATCATGGAAGACGGCCAAACAAGACATCTTCCGGTGATGGTCTAGACTCTAGACCCTCACTACCAGAATTGAGAACAGCACTTCAGTAAAAGTGGAAGCAAAGAAGATCTGAATCAAGTGGCATCAACACCATTTCTTTAGAGATACGAAGCCTTGCATACAATGCCTAGTTTCTGGCATCAGTACATGATACATTACTCAAGTGCTACAGAGAAAGACACTTGGGGCGGTAGGTAACAGCAAGTACCAGCCAATATTCCGAACCACTAAGTACGCAAATCAAATCATGAAGCTGGAGAATGGTACGAGATCAGCTAGTCAACAGTCTGGGCTTCGCTGGTGCCTCCATGGTATATGCATATAATCTAGGGAACTGATCATAAAGAACGTTGCTAGTAGACCGAAGACAACTAGGTCCCACATCACTACGCTGATGAACACCAGCCAAGATATGTCACTAAAAGCTCCATTATTAACAATAACCCCTTGTTGCCCGTCGTTAGAAATTGTGAATAAGACTAATAATGGGGTCCGCAACACCTAGATTACGAAGTTTATGCATTCGAGCCTTAAGGTTTGCCAAGTTAAATGCAGGAATAATGTAAAATTGAACAAGTCTGGAGCAATATCCACTGTCAAGGTTGTCATGGATGTAAATTCTTAGGCTGAAAGGCATCACAAGTACCTGACTGTTTCGTGTACACGTATTGGTTATTTATTAACAAATATCTAATGTAAATTCTAAGCACTTATACCAGCTTGAAGGTCAAAGGTATGGTAAAATACATTAGGTCAAAAACACATTGAAGGGCACGAGTATTCTTAAGGTCTAAGTAATATCATTCTTTTTTTTTCAGCATTAATGTCAAGAATTCACAGACAATTAAAATATTTTTCGTCAAGTATATCTTATAACTTCCAACCTAACATTTATTTATCAGAGCAAAACAATAAAGGAAAACAGAATGTCAACAAACATAATACAAGTTTAGTAGTTTTTTATTTTTATTTTATTTTTTTTTGTGTGGGGGGATTGTGTTTGTAAGATCTTTGTACATATCCGCCAACATCTGTCAGCGTCGCGTCAATAAAATAAACGTTGTTATGTCAACTGTGTTTGTCATTTGAACTTATTTGTCAGCGATGGAGATAAATTTGTGGCGCAACATTGTACGTTATTATCTGTATATATAGTATGTGTACAAAAATTCTCAACTGCTACATGTCTGTTTGAGTGTTCGTGAAAAGTTGTGTACATAAATACTTGTGTTATTGTGTAAGTGTAAACAGATGAATGTTTAGGCGTGTTTGTTTCATTATTTGTTATTTGTTTACTCTGCATTTATTGACAATGTTTGTCGTTTTTAACGTTTGTTTGGCATGTTTTAACTAGAGATGCATGAAAATATTCACAGTAGCTCCTAGATTATTATTCTTATTGTTATCATTATTATTTTACCAAAAAATTATAGTTTCTTAATTATGGTAAAATTTTTTCATTCATATTTATTCTGCATGTCTTATATCACAATCTCGCACATCAAATTAAGGAATTTTTACTGCACTTGCTATATGATTTCAAGATGTCACTGTGTTAACTTATAATTTCATTATGATCACCAAGTCCCTTTCAAATCTGCACAAGTATTGTTATTGTTTTTTGCACCACACCACTAAAATTGGAGATTTTTTCATTTCACTTTAAATATTTCTCTTTACTTTAGCTTTTTTGTAACTATCATTTACTCTAAAGTAAACTAATACTGTATCAGACACATTGGAAATTCTGTGACTTCTCTCTTTCCTAAAATGCATATTCATTATATTTCCTTTTCAACTTCCCACGCCGTTAACCCTCCATAAATAATTAAAAGGTATAAACAGGACACAAATAATAAGTGGCCTGTCCCATCTTTATCACTTTTTATCTTCATCCTTTTCCTTCTTCTTTACCTTCTACCTCAGTGTCTTGGCACTCTCCATCAGTAGGGCTGGAGATTATCGCAAACAATTCCTAAACCGAACTGGAAAAGCTTCCTATGATCATCTAGTAGAGGAGATTTATTAGTTTTCCGTTTACAACCATTTTGACACTAAGATGTCACGTCGTAAAAAAAAAAAAAACCATGTTAGCCTCTTCTATTTTAATTTCTATTTCTTACAGAGCTTTTGTTCTTTCTATTCAAGAATAAGAAATTTAACGTCAATAATTTGCCTTAGAAAGGGCCTTCTGAAAGTTTTCTCCAGTAAACCTACTTACTTGTCATCTATTCATCAAACTTTCTATGGCAAGGTTGTATTCACTTCTGTCGGACTATCATTCTTTTCTGTTTTGACACCAAAGAGAGATACTGTTCTTGTTTTCACTCCTATAAAGATTTCTTCCTGTTTTCAATCTCAACAGAAAATTGCACTTTTATTCAGAAGACTCCACTTCTGACTACTATTTCCATTAACAGGAATTTTGGTTCTAAGCCGCTTTTCTATAGCCTTTTTTCCTGCCCTACGCGATATTCCGTCCTTTGAAACTCTAAAGCTATCCTTCAAAGGCTCTTTCACAGTCCTATCTTTCATCTAGAAGAGGCCCTTATTTTTCTCGTGAGATAACTTCCTAGGTTTGCCTCCACTTTACACAAAATTTTGGGACCACTAAATTTTCAGATATTACTAAGATTTTTTTCTTATCACATACCTCTCTACTTAGCACAATATCTGTCACCTTCCTTCAGCTTCATTTATCTGTTACATTTACCTTCACTACCACATTGCATGGAAAGGACCCTACATTCATTTCACTACTTTTCCAGTAAATCCCCCCACCCCTCCCCAACTCAACTTTTACAAACAGGTGTATTTAACCACTGAATGAAGTCAAATCAACGTGACATCAATCAGACAATTTAAGTTAAAGAAATCATCTCATAACAACCATCCATGTGCTTTTAAATCCCTCCAACCATTCCATCGTCACTCCCCTCCACATTCGAAGGATGACAACTGAAACCCCAATTTTTGCATCCAAATTGTGGAGAAGAAACAATAAGAAGAAGAGGAGAAAGGATCATACTTAACACCCTAGGTATGAATTCTAAGGACTCGAGATTTAGCTGTTTCTTCGTGCCATGGGTATTTTCTTTCCTCTCTAATCTTCTGACTTCCCTGACAGATATACCCGAGGCAGAGGAACTGCCCACGGGTCCGCCTACCAAGTCAACAGGCGAGGTCATCCAGGAGGAAATGATGGAGCAGGCGGGGATACTGGCTGAGAAGATGGGGATGCCCGTCGAAGGCCTCATTGCTATTCTGGTCGGTAAGTCACACTTCAGGTTTTCATCAAGACTTAGTCACCAGGGTTAGGTCACGCCTAGTTTTGTATCAGCAAGAATAACTTGTCAGATGTTTTTTCTCCAATTATCACAAATAACTTTTAGATTTATTCTTATGAGAACTTGACAGCCATAAATACGGCATGTTTGTGGTTTTACGCTGTGGTCATTGAAGCTTTCTATGGAAGCAAGTCGTTAATATCAATATTCTTCAAAATTAATAACATTTATAAACATTGCAATTACGTGCACTTATAACCTATTAAAATATTAAGTAAGCAAAGTGTACAGAGAATACGTTTATGGCTTTATTTCTAATTCAAGAGCTTTAGTAATCTTATTATCAGCGTCCACATGTCACAGGGACTCACTTAGTATCAAATTCGCTCTAATGAAGTCACTTTTGTATTCACTTTTGACTTTATAGCTGACAATAAAAATTACTCTAAAGTATTTTTTAATGTTTAAGACGGATCAGCGAATTTGCAGTTTGTAGAATAAATGTTAATTGTCAACTTTCACTGGATAATTAGGAATGACTTCAGATACCATTATCCTTCTTTTGAAAAAGCTGATGTTGAATAATTATACCTGAACATGAATCTACTGTACTCTTACTTTAATCTCCTACAAAAATGGTGAGGTGTTTTCATTTCCATATGGTGAACTTGTAAAATAATGGAATACAGTATATTTGCTTTTCTATTTTTTTTATCATTGCGAGAAACTTCATAAAATGTTCTAAAGAACGAAATCTCATTCTTTATTGTTATCTTACCTGATTACTAGTTAACGTTGCTCGTAAGTCTGTAGTTAGACTAGAAATAAAAAAAAAATGCTAATCATTTCGAATGACATAAGGGAGAAAAAGAGTAAAATCACTGACCAAGTTAAGATAAATTAATGGACAAAACAGTATTCATCAATTCGACGACAAAAAAACATACACACTGAGATGTAACTGAAAGATTAATGGCCCCGTGGATCATCATTTATAACGGCATGCACGACAGTTACGCCAACTAAGAATCACAGAGTTAGAAAACCAAAAGAACAGAAGTTTTTGATAAAAAAAAAAAAAAAGATTTAAAGATTTTTCCACAAAGGACTTTTCTAAGTCACCCGTCTACCGGCACGTGCTTGTGCGTGGGCCTTCCATTTTGTTCAGTCGAAATAAAATGGACGTGGGCGTCAAGGGGCTCTCTACCAAACACAGAAAAGGCTTCCGAGGAAACCCAGGTCAAGTGTTGGAGATAAGGTCATCGATTTATGGATTAATATGTTAACCTATATCTGAATAAAAAAAGTAAAAGTTAAAACAAGAGAAACGTATTCTTGTTCAAAATTATTCTTGGGGGCTAATTAATTCCAAAAGAAGTTCTAGTGGCGGAATAAAAAAGAAACGAAATATAGGAAAGAAACTATGAATCATGAAGAAAATTATAGCTTAGTTTCGTGTTTATAAATGGTTATGATGCACCATTAAATTAGAACCGCCATTAATCTATCTAAACATTTTCATGGATGAACAAAATAGGCTATAAAAACTGGATAACGAGTAAACAGAAAATATATAAAAAATCAGCGGCACCGTTTACAGATGACCATGAATACTGATTTCGTACACAAACTTTTAAGAGAAAGTGGTAAACATCTAGTCCAATGAAAGTGATATGTAAATAAACAAGTAAAAAATGCGCCGAAGTTTATTCGGCGCAATCGAGTTTTCTGTACAGCGTATAATCAAGGCCACCGAAAATAGATCTATCTTTCGTTGATCTCGGTATAATGCTGTATGAGCCGCGGCTCATCAAACTTTAACAACGGGCCAGTGGTGGCTCATCCTATATCGTTGCCGGAAGCTACGACTCATGGCGAAATTTAACCTTAAACAAAATAAACCATTGAGGCTTGAGGGCTGCAATTTGGTGTTTTGATGATTGAGGGTGGATGATCAATATACCAATTTTAGCCCACTAGCCTCAGTGTAGTTTTTAAGATCTGAGGCGGGACAAAAAGCAGACAGAAAAAGTGGGACGGGCAGACAAAGCCGGCACAATAGTTTTCTTTTCAGAAAAGTAATACAGTATAAACTGAAACCTGAACGTTTAAATAAAACCTACAGAATAAATTAAATTACAACTACAGTATAAATTGACTTCTGAATTCTTGAAATGAAACATATAACAGCAAAGTGATTCAGAATTAGTTATTTACTGGAAAAAGATTGAAATCACAGAAACAGCTGCCACAGACAAGACTCGACTAATCATGATTAACCACTGCAAGAGATAAAGCTGAGGTTAAACTATAAGATACAAAATAATGATTTAGCGATAATAAGAATAATGCCAAAAACTATCAAAGTTTCAGTGCATGCAGGAGTGCATACGAATTCTGCCAATCACGTCATAAATACATGACATTTTGGTGAACAAAAAATTAAGTATACCATAGTTTAATCCAGAATTCACTGAGCTGATTAACAGCTCTCCTAAGGCTAGCCTGAAGGATTAGACTTATTTTACGGCTAAGAACCAACTGGTTACGTAGCAACGTGGACCTACAGCTATTGTGAATTCGAACCACATTATGCTGAGAAATAAATTTCTATCACCAGAAATGAATTCCTAATTTTCATTGGCCGGCCGGAGACTCGAACGCTGGCCCGGCAGAGTGCCAGCCGAGAACGATATCGACTCATCCAATGAGGAACTATTTTGGTGAACGGAATGACCGCTTTGAAATGTCCTTTGTTCGTGATACTCGTTGGAAAGGTGTACACAACAATCCAGCGCAGCATTGCCACTAAAAAGGCAATAAACAATGAGTGAATTACAGAGGTACACTAAATACGAACTGTTTTAAAAAGTAAGTTTCTAATATACAGACGCTTTAATCATGGTAAATCGAGCTAAAGGGAAATAAAGCTGTCTTGCACATATAAGCAGGATATTCGAAGTGTCTTGATTGTCTCTGTAGGCTCAAAAAAGGTAAAGTGCGCACGATATTATGGTGACAAAAATCGGAACATAGGCGAAAGGCGCTAAAGGCAACTCGCAACAATACCAAACAACATGAAAGAACAGTTTTATTAGTTATGAAGGCAATACAGCATGAAAACTGCATGAATTGGAATTGTTTCGGCAAGAATCAGATTGAAGTAACTCGCTTCTTCTACCAAAACAAAATTATTCTCGGAGAAACTGACTATAAAAGACTGTCTTTTGTAGGTGAAAAGTCTCTGCAATAAACAGGAGCAGTCAGTCCCCGTTTATAAGATGTAAACGTTTCATGGAAAAAAGGCACAATTTCGAGCAAATCTGCTGTAAGACCTGCTGCTGAACTAATGTGATAATCATCCAAAAGAAACGCTCACATGTTTCACAGTCACAGTTGAATCATGACGCATGGATGAGAACTGCCAAGAGATGTAAAGTAAGTAGATGGAAAGTATATATATATATATATATATATATATATATATATATATATATATATATATATATATATATATATATATATATATATATAAATAAATATATAAGAAAAGTTATGCTTAAGTTTGTCCTTAAACTGGAGAGAAAAGAAAAGGAGGAACAAAAGAGAAAAGAAAAGGAGGAACAAAGAAAAGAAATAAATGGATGCTGAGAAGTAGAAGATCAGGGGCATTACCTGAAAGGTCATGATGACCTAGAATACTTCTAAAGTTGATGATAACCAGCTCTATAATGCTGACATTAGAAAAGTCGAGAGACTGAAGATCAGTAACTCTAAAACTCGACAGGTTTGTGTGGATTAAGCAGAATTTTGACATACAAAGCTTTGGATTTCAACACAGTATAGCCCGCCTTAAAACAATTTCAAGACAAACAAACTTTTGAAACAAAAAAATAATGAGAATTCATTTACAGCCATCCTAATTTACTAGATATTATTCAGATATATATATATATATATATATATATATATATATATGATATATATATATATATATATACATATATATATATATATATATATATATATATATATATATATATATATATATATATATATATATATATATATTATATATATATATATACATATTCAAGCAAAACCCCAAGGACGGAAGAGTAAGAATCGCAAAAGAAATTTTTTTAAAATCACATCTGTGCCTGAGCTGAAGTGTATGTAAGGCTCGGTAATTTTAAAGCAAAGGCATGGAAAAAGTTTGAAACGAATTGAGTGACTTTATGAGATTTTGAATGTTTAAGTCCAGCACTTTCGATGGTAAGTCTGGAATGCTTGTGATATACTATAAATAGCATGTCTTTCGTAAGTAAATGTTCTGAAAATGATCTCACAGTGATATATTTGGGAAAAGAATAGGTTAAAAACAAAAAACAAAAAAAATAAGTGAGAATATTTGTAACCGCAGAGTCAATGGCATGATAAATTGGTAGATGTAAAGGTGGAAGAGGCGATTATTACCTGCTGGAAGCACGAGTGAAAATAGAAGGTAGTATTTGTAGGTGGGAAAGGAACCCGAAGAATAACAAGGGTATTTACGATAGGCGATAGTAAAGATATTTAAAATAGGTGAGTTCGATAAGTGTGCGCATTATACAGGGAGACGATGGACAAAATGACTACTTTTCCGGAGTATGCAAAAGTCGATCACAGGCTCACT
>NC_089743.1:72007470-72019970 GCF_040412425.1 Macrobrachium rosenbergii
TCACGAGTGTAGGTCACCCTAAACACAGAGTAGTGACTAGGCTAGTCACTAGTGTGTGTTGGTACTGAAATATAAAATCTAGGACAGAGAACTAGGACTTATAAGGTCATTCAGCGCTGAAAGGGAAACCGAGAGTGAAGAAGGTTTTAAAGGTGAAGCAGGAGGAAAACCTCACAGTTGCACTATGAAATTGTTAGGAAATGGTGGAAAGCAAAATGGAAGAAAGATATGAATGGAGGAATAGTAAAAGGAATGAAAGAGATTGCACCTGGGGCTTCAGAGACGCCAGTAAAGAACCCATAATGCCTAACAGCGCATCGGGGTGTGAGACCAGCAGGGTTTGCTAAACAGGTTCGCAAAATTCAAGTGGCGAATACTTGAATTTGACTGTACAGAGAGAGAGAGAGAGAGAGAGAGAGAGAGAGAGAGAGAGAGAGAGAGAGAGAGAGAGAGAGAGATTAAATTTCCTTAGCAGCTCTTTCCTGGAGAAAAGTCTCAGTTAATATTGACATCATTCCGCGCTAGGCTATTGGGTACGCAATTTCTTTCGGCTTGCTGGAAAGATGAAGGTTTTAGAGAAAACGAGGAGGGTTATTTACTTTGTGAACAGTTTGGCAAGACATCGAAACGTGAGACTAGACTAAGAGAAGCAAGAAATTTCTTATTTTAGAAAAAAATTCGGTCACCGATAACAGTAAATATGAGACGCAGATCACACGAAACTTGCCGAAGTACGAAAATGATATATTCACTGTAATAACTAGGTGATTTTTCACATTTATTCTAATGTCAGAGATACAGTTTAACAACGTGATTAATAACAATAATAACGGCAACAATAATATTGAAGAGATGATAGCAATAAAATCGTAAATGAATGAAGGAATTCAGGAAACAGATTTTCAAAAAACATGATGTATTGAAATTTTCTATATCAAAAGTATATAAAATTAAAATGAATGCTAGGTGGTTTTAATAAAATGGATATCAGTTTCCTTCAGTGATCGAATGAAGAGGTGCGCTTAATCACTTGATCATGTAGTTTTTCCACTGATAGATTTTACATAAGACAGTCGAGCGTGAGAATTATACAGTTACACCGCATCAAAATAATATTACATTATGACGAGAAAAATTTCTAAGCAGGATTTCGAAGATTCAATAATCTACAAGAAACGGATGGGAAAAAATTCATCGGGAGAGTTTTGAGGGAACAAAGCTGGGTGGGGGGAAGAAAAAGAGGTAACAGGAAAGGTCTTGAAACTGTTTAATAAGTGGAAAACAATGGAAACAAATGCATATAAATTCCTTCGCCTATTAATGACAGAGACAATACTTCGAACACTAATATCTCCAGGAATCCGCATGATTCCACACATGCAATAGAATACATCCAACTGCATGTGTGGAGTCATGCGGATTCCCTAAATTACAGCAACACTCACACGTTCCAGTTCATTCCTCGACCATGATCCCCCAAGGAACTCGAGCTGTGAACAGAGAGTCGTTCTTTAGTTGAAGCCTTCATCCCTTCACCTTTAACGACGAGAGAGAGAGAGAGAGAGAGAGAGAGAGAGAGAGAGAGAGAGAGAGAGAGAGAGAGAGAGAGCACTGCGTCTGTCATCTTGAAAGTTCTTGCTCTGTTTCCAAACTTGAGCAATAACATAGAATAAAATTTGGGAGCGAGAAAGACATAAATCATATAGGATCCAGAAGAGAGAGAAAAAAAGGCAAGGTTAAAAGTAGGTAATGAAAAAAAAAAAAAATAAGCATTTTCATCAGCCATGAAAAAGATGCTCTTCAAGATAGTGAAATCATTGTTGGAATACTTCACCTTCTATGAGAAAAACATACCGAGAGAGAGAGAGAGAGAGAGAGAGAGAGAGAGAGAGAGAGAGAGAGCCAGCCGAAGACAACAAAACAATTCTCATTGACGATGAAATTAAGAAAAATAATACTGTTCAACGAACAATAAGACCCACCTTAAAAATACAGCTCACTTATCAGGTAATAATTACCTGAGTGTCTTAATTAGGCTGGGGCTCTGATGCGTTCCCGTGACTGGAACAAATTACAGTGGGCGTCCCCCAGTTGCTACAAGAGAACACAATTAAAACACGAAATATGAGAATTAAAAAAGAAACTTTATTTGAACTGGAAGCGTGAAGACAACTAAAGCCTATTTTTTTTAATGGAAAACATGAGTTTTGTTGGATTTACCATTGCAATGGTTCCACCGGTTACATTTCAGTAAGTCAGTTGTTAGTTAAACTGACATTAAAACAATTATTATAATAGCCACATTTTCCTACATCAATTTTCTTTCACAGTACATTATATATATATATATATATATATATATATATATATATATATGTATATATATATATATATATATATATTATATATATATATATATATATATATATATATATATATATATGATAGTATATATATATATATATATATATATATATATATATATATATATATATATATATATATATATATATATATATAGCTTTGTTGGCCCTCCATTACGAACATAACTGCATGCTCAACCAATAGATGTCAGTATTCTCAAAGCATAAAATACCAGCTCTAGGCAATATGGTTTACCACGGCAATTTAATGTCTTGCGTGGGCAAATAAAGTATCATCTTCAATAACGCAGAAATATTTTGGTTTTACTCTGTACGTCATTAGGACATCACCGATTCTGAATTCTTTTATTAACAACCTATTCATACGCATGTATTCATATGAAAGCTCTTCTCAGGTCAAAATAATCTGCGAAAATATTTCGCCCAAACCATTCAGTTGTGTTCTTACAAAATGAGCATCTTTCACCATATTCTTGTGCTTTCAGGAATCGGCATCGTTATTCTGGCCATCTGCCTATGTTGCATTCGGCGATGCTTCAAGAAGCGACGCACCAAGAAAAAAGATGGAAAGGGAGGCGACATGAAATCCGTGCAGCTGTTGGGATCTGCATACAAAGACAAGGTGAGGGAGGTTTTTAACTTCGCTCTCTCTCTCTCTCTCTCTCTCTTTACAATCCCCGTAGCTGACGTGGGAGGGCTTCAATTCTGAACGTAGGATTCTACTGGTCAGTTATTACTCTTTAACCTCTGACTTCCCGAAACTATCTCAAGTAAACTTTAAGTTAAATGACTTATCTTCTGTTCCGATATGCTTTATCAGTTCTAGGGAGCCGTCAGACTAAGAACCTAGATTTCAATACGGCACTTTAACCTCGAGTCATGTGTTTGTAAGTAGCACTTATAAACTCATGCAACGGGTCATTTAGACAGCTGACCATACGCCAACTCAATTTATTAAAGTGAAAATATTCTTGTAATCATCGATGGGTCGCTTATTCACGTCACAGAAATTGCTTCCATTTCCTACTTCTAAGTTATAAAAGCGTTCTAGGTTATATCTGTGAAATCTATAGATTTTTAAAAAGTAATTTATCTAAGTTACAAGGATGACTTTTAGCATTACTGAACCTTATTTGACTAGTGAAACATATACATAATTTGATAGGCTATATTTGCTGTACAAAAGACGAGGACATTTTTCAATACGTATATGTTTATTACACATGTAAGTGATCGTGTAAAGTTTGGGCACGGACTGGTGTTCACATTCATAAATCTGTATGTGCATACAACACAACTGACACACGCAATCGTTGAAGAGTGTTTTATATATATATATATATATATATATATATATATATATATATATATATATATATATATATATATATATATATATATATGTATATATTATATATATGTATATTTATATATATCTGTGTGTGTTTAGGAGGGTGTTCTTGCTCATCCACAACTCATCACTCATATTCTGTCTGCATTAAACGTAAAACTTCACATAATCCATTTGACAACTGATTACCAAGTAAAGACTTTAGGAGCGATTTTCACGACAGAAACTAAAAAAAAAAAAAATCAGGATTTATATTGTTGTTAGAGAAAGGAAGGCGTCTAATGTAGCATGACCTTTCTAACACAAGTTCGAGCTCTGGTTTCTATAGCGAAATCAATATCATAATGATACGCCGAGTAGATGTTCACCATTTAAAGAAAACAACCGTAAGTCCTACACACCCTTAAGTCTTATAATCAAAGTTGCCCTTCATTTGCAGGCTGATATGGAAGAACTGGCGGAAAACGCAGAGGATATAGCCGAAGAGGGGGAAAGTAAGAAGAGCGAAGAGAAGCTCGGTCGTTTAAATTTCAAGGTAAGCAAAACATCGATTTTCAAACTATAAACCATAAATAACACTTCCGAGCAACTGCACATGTGAAAATATTTACATATTTTAATAATTTATGGGTCTAAGCTATTGGAGGAATTTAAAGGTGAGGGTTCTTGCTACAGTAATGGAAAGTAATACATTTGCTGCTAAAATCATATGGTATGGTCTATCACTGAATGAATTTGGCGGTACCATATTTTTCTCACTTCAGTATAATGATTATAATTTGTAAAGGTAAGGTACCTGCTACTTTTCCAACGTATCATTTATATTATTTGTAAGCCCATGAACGCCTTGAACTGGCTTAGAAGTCAATCTTTCATCAACATCTCCATCAACATGGGCTGCCATGCTTCTGAAGGCCCTCTCATTATAAGATGAACCATGATGGTTAGTTTATGCTGTTTGTCATTCCTGCAGTGAGACTGCTCATAGGCTCTTTGCATTCTTTGCACAACTTGAATGTGCAGTTCTTGGTTGACGGCCCTTCCTCATAGGCACCAAAAGCAACCACTTCTTTAACATTTTTTCCATATACATCAGGGCAATATCATAGCATGTGTTGCTTCATTTTAAAGGAAGCCACGGTAACACTGAAGAGTGGGTGCTCAAAGAAAGCTGTTAAAAATGGCCCCACTTGATATCTGGAGACTCCATTAATTTTCTCTAAGCCACAGGTTCTCAAATGCTTTGTCACTCCACTGCCAATTTTCCTAATTACAAACCAAGTACATTCATATGTTGCCTGAGTTAAAAGCTGGTGTGCTGAGTTTGTCAAAGAAATATTTTTAATGAGCTTTTATGCAATGAAGTTTGCAAAAAGAAGATCTACACTTTCAGCAATAGTATTGTATTTCTAACTGGTGAGTTTTCGTTTAATATGAAAAGTTTAATTTGGATTCTTGTGAAGACACTGCAGCAAAAAGCTATACTATCTGATCACTCTTCTTGATTGTGAGGATAGATATGCTTGCTCCTTCAGTGTGTGCAAGATTTACACTCAATCTTCTTACCAAAGCATTCGTTGCCTATCCACTAACACTGCTTTGGAGACTGGGATCTGAAGCGACAGGAGTATTAGCCGGTTAACAGCCAAGAAGTTCCTTTTTCTTTTTTCTAGTTATGATTATAACGTGCATGCTTGCTGAATTTGTAATTTTGCTCAACTGCCAGAAGAAATAGCAGCAAATAAAGCCAAGTGATTGACCCTCCTCTTATCTTATTTCTGAATTATTTATCTCTTTTATTACTGTATTATTTCTGCATATATTGACATTGAAAGTATCTTGATAAATCTCAAAAGTTCCATCATTCCTTGCTTTCTGGTGAAGTCTCTACTCCAAACTGTGTGAGTGCTGCTTAAAAACAAGGTTGGTTGACAGATCTGCCCAGAGAGATCATTGCACATGATAACCTGCTGACCAGCACAAAACGTCGCGAAACTGCACGCTGATTTCTATTTAACTTCTTTGGGTAAAGTTGGACTGATTTTGTGGTTCTGCAAAACTGGCTATTTTTCTGTTACGATGTTCTAAAGAACTTTTATCATGTAATGGCCCAGTTAAATCTACCCTCTTACTAATTATTTTCTTCTATTTTATGACTGCACCGGAATCCTTTACTTAGCAATCTCTTCGAAAAATACCTTGTTAAATAATTCATCAACTTCCATCAAGCCTTTGTATGATACCCTGGCTCTCTTTAAGAACAGAGAGTCTTCCCCCTACTGCTATTATTATTATTATTATTATTATTATTATTATTATTGTTATTATTATTTAGAAAATGAACCCTATTCATATGGAACAAGCCCATGGGGTCACTGACTTGAAATTCAAGCTTCCAAAGAATATGGTGCTCATTAGAAAGAAGCAACATAAAGTACCAAAAACCTTCTGACAGATATGGAAAACCCTTCATTTATTCAAAATGTGCCCATTGCATTCATCGTGTAAATCACTTGTAGCAGCTCTTGAAGGTCTTACCATGCTATGAAGTGCCTAATGTATCCATAAAAAATAAGGCGGATGGTAAGTTTCATCCTGTTCACATACTAGGATTGCTTAAGTAATTTTACATTTCTTATAACCACACACCCTGAAGCGTACAAAGTCCTGCTGCTTGTTAACAATGGGTCTTACTATACTGGATAGGCTAATCTGGTATGTCATAAAAATAGTAAAATATAGATGGATTGATAGATAAATAAATTTAATACCTGGAATTTCATACGCTTTTAGTATGTGGTCAATGGGACTTTTCTGTGCTGAAAGGCAATAATTTTCATTTCTGCTGCATTTAGCTCTAGGCCCAGGCAACAAAAGCTACCATATTATGCTAGCGCTCTCAGAACCTATTCGATCATGTATTTCGTCTTGTATATCTCGTTATATGAATGTACTATTGTGTATAAGGCTTCTTTCCACTAAATACAGAAAATTACATTACCGCATGAATAAAATATGGTAAACCACCTAACCTATCAGTTATTTCTCTTTAACTGTTATATACACCTCTCAATTTTTGTAAATATAACTACACACGCATGCACTGCACATTTACCTGAACTATTGTACTTCGTTTTTTATACATGTTTCATGCAAGTACATATTTAATATGTAACTGTCAAACATAGATTACTAATTGCACCCTTTTTTTCCACAGTTGGAGTACGACTTCAACAGTAACAGCTTAAGTGTCACTGTAATCCAGTGCGAGGAACTGCCTGCCCTCGACATGGGCGGTACCAGTGATCCTTACGTCAAGGTGGGTTGCCCTTTGATTTTATTCAAAATAAAACAAATATAAGAAATTTAATGAGGTGTCTTTTCTTATTGTTAGTATAATAATAGCCCTATTTGAATTTGCTACCGGAATTACCTTTATTGCAAGCAAGGAATGATGCCAGTCTACGCTTAAATATCTTAACAAATGAGTCAAGCTACCCTTGCAACGACGTTCTCAGATGTTAGTTCTGGACTTTTCTTAATGTTATCCGTAGTGACAAATACATCTCTTAACAGGATTGATCAAATGTTGTTCTTTGGTCGCAAATAAAATAAATTAATATTGCTTGCCAGGTTGCACTTCAATAGCGATAAAATTCAAGTAAATATTGACTAGCTTATTTATCTTTGTGCATTTTATTTAAAAAAAATTAAGCGTCATGACTTTCGGAACATTCATAGCGTAACGGAAATAACATTATATGCACATTACATGACTATTCACTCCTGTCTCGCAATGAAATGTGAATAACTTGATAAGTTGGAGATTTTCATAAGCCAAAGAGGGCATTTGCTTGCTATACGTGCTTACAAAGACGAGAGTAACCATCCGTAAATAATAATGCATAGTGAAGCAGAGTGATAAGCGGATAGGAAAGTAAATGATTATAATGAAAAATGAAGCAAATAAACACTAAATAACTACCACTGCCAGGAAGACTATTCCACAGTTTTATAGCAGAGGAAACAAAAGACCTCTGACACCCAGCAGTGTGAGAAAGAGAGATCTCATAAGAATAAGGTACAAGCAAGGGACTTAAAAGTAATTGTCAGTACTAATTTAATTTACTTCACCTCCCCAATTACTGTCTTTTAGGCTTCTCCACATACAATGGCATTTTCCCTAACTGACACAAGAGTCCCTTTCTCTCCCTTATCTTTCTTCTCCCATCCAGAGCTACAAGTTTCTCTTCCTCCATTTCGTCAATATGTAATGTAATGATGCAATGTTTCCTTTCCGAATTCGTAACATAATTCCACATTGTCTTACTTGCAGAGGCTGGCCCTTCAATCCCCTTAATAATCTGCAACATTCCAATATTCTAGGTTAAATTTCCCCCTTCTCATCTACACTAACAGCTAATCTCTCTCATCCCCGCAGGTGTACCTGTTACCAGACAAGAAGAAAAAGTTCGAGACCAAAGTCCACAGGAAGACCTTGAATCCAGTCTTCGAGGAAACCTTCACATTTAAGGTTACTGCCTCTCGTTCCTTTTATCCGAAAACGAGGGAGGGGGAAGGGGTTATTAGTCGGTGTTTTTTAATTTTGGTCTGTTTTTCGTCCCCTTTAGTGTTTGGATGTGTGGATATAATGTGTCAAGTGCTCAAAATGAACCTGGTGTCATATGGAACGTTATTTTCTACCTTGAGCTTTAGGTGTTGTGACGGTTTGATGTTCAAATTAAACTTTTCCGTCTTTTGACTTTTAAATGATTTGCTGCTAAACTTCAGTTTGGTGTTAACTCTTCGACTAATGATTTATTTCATGTCTTAAAGTAGTTTTTTCTTGTTTATGTGTCTTCTTACTGTTGGCTGATAACATTTTGTAAGAGTCAGAGAGGAAAATGTAACTTGACATAATGTTCGGAACTGGGTTAGAAAAAATAGAAATCGATATCACCTTGCCTTACTATCGTTTCAGATATAAGATTCTAGTAAAATAAGAAAAAATGACTAAAACTACATTTTTACAAGTATTAACTGGTTATTTTTAAGCTAAAAATAAGTTTTAAAAGATGAAAGAACTAACTATTAGCTAATATCTTTTTTCTTTGTCTTTTAAGAGAATAATTTAATAATATTCTAATTACAACATTAAAAGAATCATAACAGAACGTGCTGGGAATTAACTTTGCTTTGAAATGCGATAACACTTAACAGGTGATAAATTTAATTTTCTTGAAGGAGAAAGCTTATAGGGGAAACACCATGACCTCGACATTAGTTCGGTCTGAAACGAAAGCTATTAACAGTTATCTCTTTATTTTCATGCAACCACAGGTAACTTGCAACGGAGTATATTTTTTTTTCTCGGAGAGTTTTGAGAGCATGGTTTATTAGCCAAGAGAGTACTTAACCAGCAACATAAGACTAATATATGCTAGCAAAGGATATATTCTACTATTTACCAATAGCACTTACTGATACTAGCATGACCATTCCTCTCTTACTTTTGTTCATCTTCTTTTGACCTTTGCTCTTGTATTTTCTTTACCTTGTATTTTTACCCTGCAATGATAGTTCATGTACAATGGGCACACAAAGTATCTCGTATATAATTATGACCAGAGTACATGGCTATATAAGTAAGTATGTACTGAGTTGCGATACTTTACTATATTTATCCGGTTTCTGCTGCATTGAAATCCATTTCTGCAAACTGCACTCTTATGCAACTTGGCTCTGAAGAATAGTAGGCTGTGTGGAACCCAACTTGCTCTTTACATATTTTGATTTCCCTTTGTGTTAGACCACAAGGTAGGGTGTCTCATCTCGTAGGCCTACGTTTAGGCTATGAAATATGTCGAATGTATTTTTATAGACGCAAGGAGCCTTTCGGTGTTTGAAAGAACCACCTAACCTATCAGTTATTTCTCTTTAACTGTCCTTCCTCATTACTTGTGTGAGGGAGTCACATCATTAATATTTACTTTCCATCATATTTTGTTCTGTTTGGATGCTGATTTCTTAAGGTTCTTTCAAAGACTAACTGTTAACACGTTTGTATTTTGCATATCATATTATAATAGAGCATGCAATTTTTTTATGAATCCCTGGTCTGCTAGAAATAGAAATAGAACCAGTCAGCTTAATATTTTGACCAGGATTTAGCAACAGGTGATCCAGAGACTGCACTGGTACTTTTTATAAAAAAAATTAAAAAAACTAATTTGCCATTTGTTTGCCATAAAGCGTATGAATATATAATTAAAAATGAAATTCCATATAGAATACGATGCATTTAATATCATTCAAAAAGCCTAAAATATATTTTCTTTTCAGCTCTACAATACACTGAACTGCTTTGTTAAAAGTTTACAGCTGTAACACTAGATAAAGTAGCATAAATTCAAATCTACCATAAAGTTGATTAAAACTACATCATAAAAACTAATCTCATTGAAAAGACAGTCCTTTTCACCTGAATAACACTTCAACTTTTACTCTTCTCTCTTTGAAGGATCACGTATTTCTAAATCTTGCCACCTTTAAATAAGTTGTGCTTCTATAGATTATATTGTTCAATGATTTACATTATAAAATGACATTAAAGTGCATTAGTGTCACAGTGCATATAACTTTTGTTAAATAGATAAGTGAGATAAGAAAAAAAAAGGTCAAATTGAATTCTTATTAGCAAATCCTTTGATTTGTAAATGACAAGTCTTTTAATGAAATGTATTAAAACGTAAATGCAAACCAAACTATGAGGATTATATAATTTTAGCAATTTTGTCTTGGTTCTTCTTTCATAATTCTTTCTATAATTCTCTGAAATCTATCAACCTATTTTTTCTCTCCATTCAGTCCCATCCTTAATGGTTCTAATGACTGCCGTTGCCTTTGCATGTTTTTTTTTTTTTTTTTTTTTTGCATTTCTCAATAAAAAGAAAAGATCAAATACCCAGCTTGAACGAGCTTTTCTGCATCTTCATTTATTTATGAAAGCGATTTTTAACAGATTTAGATCTTCAGAATCAGTTTCGGAGAGAAACTTTTACTTTTTATTTCTGTCTGGGAAGCAGATTCAGGAACATTAAGATTCTGAAGTCAATCCTTTCCGCTGCCTTTCAATATGTGATGTTATTCAGCTGCCAATTCTTCCCGTAATTCTGTTTCAGTTATAAAAATTTAATAATCTGTACTGTGATTAGATGTATTTGTACTATCTATGATCAGTGCCAAAGGGGATATTAACATGTACACATACTTACATACATACACACATACATTCATACATTACGACAGATAGACAGACAGACAGAATTTTTATAAAATTCCATAAAACTCAGGCAGTACACCGAAAATAGAATTTCGTCCAGTTTTTGCATACCAGAGTTATGACGCCGAATTTAAGACACGATGTTTCAACATCTGGGAGAAGATTATGCAAAAAGACCAATTCTAATATCAATCGACTAAAAACATTACCAAAGGGTTGTCGGTCCAACATACGGTTTGACTCTTCGATATAATCAAGTCATAGTAAAAGCTGTGTGAATTAACATGTTAAGTTAAAAAGAGGAAAAGAGCATAATCACCTACTTATTTCAAAACAGCAAAGGACATTGAAGAAGTAAAGATCATTTCGCTCGGTGTCAGTGCAACGAAAGTTTCCCTTTAATATTTTGAACAAAATGAACATGAAAAACACTGAAAATCAGAAAAGGGCGTTTGCACTAATGAATCATAAAATTCTCCACCTCCGAAAGTTTAACAGCCGTTGGATTTCTGAGCCTATTTGGCATTATCCTTATCAGACTTATTACCTTCGCGACTGTGGCTGAAGATGGTGTCTTTTTCATGTTACTTTTATGACAGCTATTATTTCTGACAGTCGTCTACCAAATGACATTACTGGGATCTCCACAAGATACCTTGTATATATATCAATGATTATCGCTCTGGGGTTTGTACATTATATTCGCTTCATTATATTCGCTTCTTTGAGTATAGGATAAACATTCTTACAACAGTCAGTCTTTTAAAGGGACGGTCTTTGAATTAAAAATGCAGCCTGCAAAGTATATTTCCCTCTTTAATTGAAGGTTCGTAATGACATAATCGACTATTGTAATATCTGTTAAATTACAGTCGTCATTAAATTTTAGCTGTAGAGACTCAGCAGGTATAGCAAAGTGTCCGGGAAATGAAAGATTCTGTTGCCGAAAAATATGAAGTCGCAGTTTAGTTCTCTGTAATATATTTCTGTCCGTCCTCAGATCTTAAAAACTACTGAGACTAGAGGGCTGCAAATTGGTATGTTGATCATCCACCCTCCAATCATCAAACATACCAAATTGTAGCCCTCTAGCCTCAGTAGTTTTGATTTCATTTAAGGTTAAAGTCAGCCATGATCGTGCGTCTGCCACCCTATAGGTGCCAGCAACAGACCGCCATCGGGCCGTGGCTGAAAGTTTCATAGGCCGCGGCAGAGAGTTTCATGGGCCGTGGCTGAGAGTTTCGAAAGCGCCGAAGAAACTTCGGCAGCAATTTTACTTGTTTACTCTTTATAATGGTCTACGAAATTATTCAGAGTGATGTTTTAATAATTTAGAAAGAACCCAAGAAACTGCTAAGTACCTGTAATAATAATAATAATAATAATAATAATAATAATAATAATAATAATAATAATAATAATAATAATAATAATAATAATAATAATAATGACTTTGGTTTAGATTACTGCAATGATTGTGCAA